>NW_025335941.1:26379375-26607068 GCF_004798865.1 Varanus komodoensis
TTTTGAAAAGCCTGTGCTCTTTTCAGGAAAGTGGGGGAGAGCCTTTCCCAGCTGTCCCCCAAGAGCTGCTTTGGGTTGCTTGGGAAAGGCAGTCACCCACTAACCCCATGGCTAGGGTGGCAAGCCCCACTGCTGCTCTTACCAACTCGCTCCCTGGCTTTTTGAATTTTTTGACTGATAAGCTGGGTTCAGACAACACGATAAGCTGCAGTGGGTTCATTAAACCCTACTATAAGTCATCACTGTTAGGGGTGGTTTATGAGCCACCCTGCAGGAAAAGTGCTGGGTTCAAACAGGCTAAAACACTGTGGCTTGCTTTAGCATGTTATGTGAACCTAGCTTATCAGTGGGTTCACATGACACAAAAAGCACAGGTGGGTTTTTGCACAAGTTAGTCTGTTGCATGATCTGAACCCAGCTCTGATATTTCAGCATGGTATGTTTGGTTTGAGAAGCCACAAACAGAAACAACAGTCTGTCCTGTGTTTTCTCAGTATCGAGGTGGCTTGTTGTGTCACCGGAGCCCAGAAAAAACAACTCATCACAGAATCAAGGCCAGCATAGAGCTGTTTGGCAAGAATGCCCTGTTGCCACTCTTGCTAATGGACAGCCAGGTCGTGCCACTGACAGCTGCTGTTCTCAGCCCACCTGCTGCCTGCCCTAAGGATCTGCTTTCAGGACAGAGTGGGTGATCAGCTGACCAACACTGGGAAAGAGCAGCTCTGTTCAATTGATTTCCCAGTTACAATGCATGTGTGATCAGGAGAAGCAAGACACAGCCTCAGTGAATTCCCCCACTGCTCCCCACGCCCAATTTTCACTCTTGCTGGCAATAGACATATCCCTACCCTGGCATCTGGAGCAAGGAAGGCAGGCAAGCACTGCTCCCCCTTCATCACAGCCATAAAGGTGCTTGGGTGGGAGCCAGGTGGGGATGCCTTTCTGGCAAAGGAGCAAGAATAGAGAAGTGTGGAATCAGTCAAGTGGAATATTGCCACCAGCTGGGCACCACTGCTCAGCTGATTCCTGCCTCTCCTGATCACATGCATGTCTGGCACATAAACTGTGGAGAGGAGAAATCAACTGAATGGTGATGCTCTTTTTTGTAGCTCTGCACAGCAGATTCTTACCCATCCTGGTTGCATGCATGCAAAAAACTTCCCTCAGGTACAGGAGAAGTGTGTGTGTGTGTGTGTGTGTGTTTCCTCAGTGCTGCTTTGACCTGAACGTGGACCAGGCACCCCAATCAGTGGGGCATGAAGAAATAGTGCCTGATTACCTCCTGGAGCACAGTCTGGCTTGCTGTGACTGCCAAGAAACCTATGTTATGCAAAACAGGGCTTATGCCATGACTGTCAAAGAGAGTAGCTTCATTCCTCCCCACAGTGCCTCCTGAGGCACCAATGGGCCAACTGAGAAGGAAGTAGATGGCAGGATGGAAGAGTTACCACAATAAGCCTGACTATCTGTCACAGACATGCATGCAAACAATTGTGAAGTGTGGAAAGCACAAAGGGCTGCATGTTGTGACCTGTGAACTCAGACAATGTGTTCCTTTAATATCTGGTTAGAACAAGCGTACACAGTGCCTCCCACATGCTTGTCACATTCACTTTCAGCTAATATCCCAGAAACATGCCATTTCTTTATTGTTATGATGACATCTGATCCCAGAAACTCTAGGTTGTTTAGATGCTGAACAATCCAGAGGTAAATTAACAACAGACCATGGATTACTGCTGGGTTGTTTAAACCCTAAATAACCCAGAGTTTCCCAGTTTGGATGTCAGACATGGAACTGACATGTGTGTGGGGAAAAAGTATGCATGCTGTTGTTCAACCTTAACAATCCATGGAGGGTTGAAACAAAGTGTGAACTGGTCCCGTCCAAGGCATTTGAATACAATGAAGGAGGGCCATATCTAAATAACTGACAGTGGGGCAAAGTGCTTCACTGCAAAAGGTCTAAGGGTCTTAAATACCCATAGTAATAATTGGTTTGTTGTGGGGAAAACTTTGTTAACCACTTACACTAATGGTAAATTCAGAGCACAACAAGCCTTCCTGTAATACTAATTTTAGATTTAACTTTATGCATAGCTCATCCATTGTCCTGTAATGAGATTGTGTTCTGTATGTCAATGAATGCTGAGCAGACATCTTACTTTCTAAAAAGATACACATTAAACTGATGGATGCCAGGCAACTGCTTATGAAAAATACACAGAAAACAAGATAATTGCCAAGCAAAACTTTCTCTGCTCAGGCCATATGGAGAAAGAGGAGGAACACTGAATGGGTGTTTTGTTTATGAAGATGTATAAAAAATGCTAATGAATACCGAGTGAATATCTTTCCACTGAAGATATACAGGGAACGCTGACAAACTTGAAATTGATTTTTGCTAACAGTGAGATAAGACGCCCACTAATAGCTACAGAATGGATAGTACTCTCTATGCTTTTAACTAGTTATGGAGATGAAACTAATTGTTGCATTGTAAAAACATGGTTAGATCATGGATCAAACATATTAATAATATAATCAAGTGGGGCTAGCATGAATAGAGTCATTAGTGTAACAGACCTCCTACATTTTCTGGCCAAAGAAAGTAACTGTTTTATTATTTGCAAGTATGTGGATCTGATATAGAATCTTCCTCCCTCATCAAAACCTGCAGCTTTTGATGCTAAAACATTTACTTTTATTTTAATGAATTTTATCTTGGACCTTCAAAGCTCAGATTAAATTTAGAATTAGTCATACTTAATTAGGCCTATTAAAGTCAATTAGTCAAGAATGGAATGGAGTCAGTCCCATTCATGTGATCCTAAGACAATAGGACATTTCATTTCAATTTCCAAAGGAGCAAAGTAGGTGTGATGGTTGAATACCTATATATTAGAAAGTAAGAACAGGGTGAGAACCACATTTATATAAAGTGTACTCATGTAATTTATAGGGTATAATGGGAAAACTGGAGGAGGTAGTGGTCCTCAGCTCATCTTTACTTTTCTTTGAAACCAAAAGTAAAACATGTCTGGGAAATGGGGGAATAAAATAAAAGGAGTTTTAGGATGAAACAAGGATAGCAGCAGGGACATCATTCCTTCTTGTTGTACTGTTAAATTAACAGAAAAACAACATAGGAAGAGCCATACTGGATCAGGCCTATCAGCTTTATGGGATAACTCTTAATTCTAGCATTGTGTGTGAGAATGTGTGCACACACACACACCAGAGAGAGAGAGAGAGAAAGGGAGAAAGAAATGTCTTCTTGTCCACTTTCTCCACACCGTGCATAATTTTGGATACCACTGTTACATGTACTTGGAAATTCTCTTCTTGCTTTATGGGAATTTGGCAGAACCTGCCTTTTTGTTATGTTGCTGTGCCATCAAGAAATGATACATGTGTGGTTAAGTTTCAAAAATGGTTTTTACTCACACTAAATGCACAGCTAAAAGCTGAGCATGAATTCATTCATGTTGTAGCCCTAAAACATACTTTGTTATTGATTTCTAAGATCAATTTATTGTCCTCCACTATTTACAACTGTTCCTAGTTATGTAACACCTATCCTCTTTCTTTTCAGTGAAAACCCATAACTGTTTTGAACTCGACCAAGACAGTAAGGCTTAGAGTGTAGTTTTGATTTCCAGAACAGCAAACATGGTAGAAACCAGGAATGAAACTTTGGAAAAAGTGTTAAGGTTTACAGTCTGGGGACATAGTTCAATTTATAGCATAATACACAAACTTTGCAGTCAGTGGCAGATCCTTTTCTGGTGAAGAAGAACCACCCAGAGAGCTTTGGTGCTGGCATGGTATACAAATGAATCAAATGAACAAATATGAAGCTCAGGGGTTAGCAAATTTGTTTGAGAGCATTTCATCCAGAAATTTGGGTTATTTTTTACTGCTAGGTCATGGACTGAGGGGGGCATCTCTAATATGTGTATGATTTGATATTTCATATAATGTGCCTTCTGTCACTGTGGTACTCTGACAAGAAATGTAGCATCTGTTAATATGCAGTTATTAAGGCTCGTGGCTAGAACTCCATTCTCCCCACCCAAATAAAGAAAGACTACATTGCAGCCCCTTTATCTTTATCTTAACTAATCAGTATGTACAGCATGAAAGGAGATTTAAGAAAAACAATCCAACTTAGCTGTCCAAACTTATTGCAGGGTCTACTATGAAGATGTAACAGTAGCAAGAACAATGGTTACACTACTGTTTGATCACAACTTAGTTATAAAATATGGATTACATAACTAAGTAGATCACAGAGATCTCTGAGAGCAAGGGGGAAAGAGATGTGGCTTTTGAAAGGCATACCATTTGCCATGTGCACAATGTATTAATCTTTGCTTTCCTTAGGACTCCTGTTTCTAACTATGCATACTCGGAGATGGAGGAACAAGGAGAATCAATTCCTTGCATGGGGCAGCTCAAGAAACTGTAAATACTGGATTACACTTTCTGTGTGAAAGCTGTTTCAAATGGACTTGTCACCACAGTCTGCCAGGACTAGTTTGGTGCTAGAATACCAAGTCAAAAGTTACAACTTAGCTATTTCATGACCTCTTTGAAATAATGGGCAGCCCTTGACTATATCCCTTGTATGCTAGAATATACCTAACATATTTCTCATCTGTAGTAACTGAAATGGGGGGTTTGGAATTGAACAGCTGTATTTTAATGAACATGGATTCAGACAATATTACTTATGAAGTATATTAGGCCATTATATTTCCCCTGGCATAAAAAATAAATTCCTGAATTGCTCCATGTTTTGTCATTAATGATATGTTTACAGCTACATTTGAAGAGTATCCTTTCCTATGTTTTAGCTTCTACTGTTTAAAAATTATTTGAAATGATTGCTGTTGAGGCTTTTACACTGATTCGCACAGTTTTTGTTGCATATTTTACCCCTGGTTTTAATATCTTTTTTTTTCTTTTCATTATGGATGTTGTCATGGGGCTTTGGTGTTGGAGTAACACAAGCCGAAATCATCAGCATCACCACCACCACCACCACCACCGTCTTCTTAAAAATTATGGTGCCTAATATGTCAGTTGTGTGAGTTATAGGCCTCACAGAAGACAAATGTATGACTGCATCTTTCCAGCAACCCAAACTGACAGCCCTCCATACAGATAAGTAATAACTTTCATTCAAAATGTTTTCCACATTACATGGTTCTTCAGCATTCAGTAGTAATATTTTCCCAGTTTTGAAGCAAGACTGAATTTAATTCTCTGCAATGTGTCAGCTAGTGTGATTGCTTTATTATGCCCCTCCTAGCTTATCAGATTTTAAATTACCATATAAATCTACATACTTAGACAATATACGAACATCGGTTTAAATGTATCTAATCTCATTTTCAAAGTTAGATAAGAAACAATCAACACTTTAAAATGAAAGTGATAGCCCTAAGCTAGGATCTGGAAGTCTAACATGATTATCTACACCAATCATCATTAACTATAATAGTACTTGCAAAACAGAACACTCTGGTGTAATTAATTGTAACACCTACAGGGTGAGAAGAATCAGGAGAAATACTTCCCAAATTATAAATTGTTTGCTAAATTCCAATGCTCCCATACAAAGAGAACTACTATTTACTAAAAGAAAGCATCTGTCACATTCTTTATAATTAACCATGATCTTTCACATTCTTTTCAATAATGAGAACTCTAAAGCCAATAGCAAGAATGTTACAGAACCTGATATTCAGATATCAGATATCAGATATCCAGCTGGATTATGTCAGACAGAAAGCATGTGCATATTGAAGCTATAAAAACAGGGGTGAGCAACTTTATACGGCCCTCAGTCTAATTTCAAAAGTCTCCTGAGTGTGAGTGGACCAGAATGGAGTGATCTGCCCTTTCCTTGGCAGCTCACCAAAGGAAGAAAAGGAAAGCTGACCCACTTTTTTTTCTTTATCCCTGTTCACCACCAACATGCATCTCCAGAAAGACTTCATTCTGAAACTGCATGTAGTAAATTCAAGGAATGTACTAGCAGCACATAACTGTCTCCTGTATCTTTCCATGCAGTCCAGGATGCCGGAGAAACATGCTGCTCTTAGACCTCTGTGAAAAGGGATCTGTGCATGCCAAGTCCTATTAGCAAAGGTAACTGGTGAGTTGGTGTCCAAAGTCACAGACAGTGACAGACTTTAAGAAAAAAGTTTCAAAAGGATTATTGGTTCTGGGCTGATTCAGGGTAGAGGAGATTAAAGAGACCGCAGGGACCAATTGGATAGAAGAAATGAAAGGGAACACGATTGTATGTACCTGGCTGCTTGATTGTATTAACACTGGCAGATTGATCATTGGAAAATGCATGTTTTCAGGGAGACAGTTAGGTAGAATCATAAAATAGAGTTAAAGGGGACCTATAAGGCCATTGAGTCCAACTCCCTGCTCAGTTCAGGATCCCAAGTTAAAGCATCCCTGACAGGTGGCTGTCCAATTGCCTTTTGAATGCCTCCAGTGTCAGAGAGTCCATGATTTCCCCAGGTAATGGGTTCCATTGCTGTACTGCTCTAAGACTCAGGAGATTTTTTACAGGAAATGGGCTTTCTGTAACTATAGCTCATCATTTCAGTACCTGCATTCTGGAATGATTGAGCAGAGATGCTAGCTTTCCTCTGTGTGGCAGCCTTTCACATATTGCCCCTCAATCTTTTCTTCCCAAGACTAAGCATGGCCTGCTCTTTCCATCTCTCCACACAGGGTTTTGTTTCCAGTCCCCTGATCATCATTGTTGTCCTCCTCTGAACTTTTTGCTGGTTGTCTGAATCTTTCTTGAAGTGAGGACACAATACTCAAGATGGGGCCTAAATAGTACTGAATAGAGGGTAACCAGTACCTCAGGTGATTAGGAATTCATACTTCTATCAATGCAGTCCAATGTAGAATTAGCTTTTCTTGAAGCCACATCATATTGTTGACTCAAATTCAGGCTGTGACCTATGACAATTCCAAGAATCTTTTCACTTGTAGTATGGTTGAGTCAAGTATCCCCCATCTTATAACTCTGCATTGGGTTTCCTTTTCTTAGGTGTAGAACTTGCCATTTGTCCCTAATGAATTTTGTTCGCTGCTTTCAGTCCAGCACATCTGCCTATCAAGTTCATTTTGCATTTTGTTCCTGTCTTCCATGTCATCTGCAAATTTGATCAGCATTCCCTGTACTTCATTAATAACGCCCCCTTTTTTTGATAGGGACAGCATTAGCTCTTCTCCAGTCATATGCCACTTCACCTATCCTCCATGATTTCTCAAAGGTAATAGTGGTTCTGATAGTTCTTCAGTCAGTTACTTTAGTACTCTAGGAAGCAGTTCTTTAGGCCCTGGACATTTGAATTCATTCAAAGAAATTATATGTTCCTTGACCACTGATTTATTAATCTCAAGTTTCAATCCTGACCCTTCAGTTTGTACTTCCTTTCTGTCATAGACCTGCTTTTGAGAAAAGACTGAGCCAAAGTAGAAATTGAGTACTTTGGCTTTTTCTTTGCTGTTATCAATTTGTAAAAACTTGTAGCAGACCAGATTAATTTTTTTCAGTGAAATCAATGGGACTTAAGTTAGTCATAACTAACATTTCATAAGGATTTCAGTGAACTATGTGCAACTAGCTTGGCAAAGATCCTTAGTTCCCCTTGATTTGAGAGATTCTCCATTTGTTCAAAACCCATCCATTCTGAGACTATTTTACAACTTGACAGCAAGCCGCCACATACCTAGCTGGGCTTGTAACACTACAGAAAGAAGCAAGCAAGAATCTGTTTTAGACCTGAACTGTTCTGCTTGTACAGAAGTGAAACTTCCAGCATTGATTTAATACCTGTTTGCGTTTGCCTTTGTTTTAAAAGTGATTGCAAAGGGAAGACTTTCAGTGGACACAATAAACAATATCAGTTCTTCACGAACCATTATCATTTATCACATCAATGTGAACAAATAAGGGACCTCTAATCCAAGGGCAAATCTCGGGGAAGAATACTGCTATCTGTCATTGCAATGTCATAGTTAAAAAATACCATCCAGCAGTGGCACATATTGCATTCCATCCATGCACGAGCACAGACACACACACAAATCCCCATGAACAAATCATTGCCATGCACACATGAACTGCCTCTCAAACCTCATTATTATAACTTATTCTTTCTCTAAAATATCAAGGTTATTTAACCTACTAAAGTTAACTTTCCTCAGGCTAAAATCTTATATATCCAGAAGTATAGAACTAGATAATTCCCATTGAACACAATGGGGCTTAGGAGTAAATGTGTATAGGTTTACACTATTAATAAATCAAAACCTTTCTAGAATTCTCTCATTATTTCTTTAAGAACTAGCATCTCCCCAGATGCACATTAAAAAAATGAGGAGAGAGATTAGTAAAGCAGCAGTTGCACTCTATAAAAGAACATAATCATAATTCTGAAATGAGAGACAGAAGATTTGAATATCATAATAAGCCAAAGGCAGTGCTTCCATTCCCTTGCCCTTTTGCTATTACATGGAATGTAATCTCAACGAAAAATCTAACTAAACATTAAGGTGCCATGATGTCTGGGCTACAACAAGGAGCTTGTGCTGTTTTCCTATAAAGCAGGATGAAGGAAGGGGGCACGGATCCCATTGCCTGATTTACGGAAAATTGACGTAAGTCACGTTATGAGGTATGCTGTCTGCTTTTGGACAAGAACATTGTTGCACATAGGACACACAAAGGATATGAGGGGATCTAAACATTTTCCCCACAAGCGCATCAATTGTCGGCACATAGTAGTTTCCCCAGGATTCAAACTGTGTCTTGCAGGTACGCAGAAAATGCCACTCATTAATTGTGCGGTTCTGACATAAGAAAAGTTCAGTTCAGGAGCAATCCTATTTAGCATGGTTTACAAGGCCATGGGATTTTCGGATTCCCAGATCCAAGGTAAGAGACAGTGCTCTAACCTCAGGGACATGCAGCTCTGGTCCCCTCCCCATCACAGCCAGGATAGAAAGAACTACACTGGTTGTTCTCTGAGGCCAAGAAAGTGAACTCAGTTTGGGGGAAAATGGGGTATTCCAGGGGTAAGGAGTGGAGGAGGCTAGAAAGGCCAGGGTGCACTGAATTCTTTGTCCTCTGCAGTCTCTTTTTCTCCCTTCTGGAATGCCCCAGCTAGATAGCTGAAAACTACCCCTTGTGAAAAAGCAGAGTTGGGAGAGTGGGGAGGCAAAGGTATCTTTTACTTTTCCTCTGGCTCTGCACAGGATAACCATAAGCCTCCAGATTTGGGGCTTATGGTCCTCCATGAGTGTGTACTAATTATTATGTACCTGATTTATTCATTTGCATCCCCATGGTATCAGATAGAGAATAGATCTCATTATACAAGTGATCAGGGGAACCTTCAGGCAGAAACCTTGGAATATCTACTGCCCTGAAGACTCACTTCCATCCCTCCCATCTCTTTTCCATTCATCATGACTTCAACACAGCCATGACTTGAGTATAGCTAGATATGTGAACAAGAAGTGCAACCCAGAGTTATCTGTGAGATCATCTCCGTTCTTTCAAGTTCAGTATTTCTCTCTGGACGTTGCTGAAGCTAGGCAGGAATCTCCTGAATGTAATTGCACTGGAGCTCACTTGATGACTTGTGTGCATAAGAGAGTCCATTAGCACCTGCAAAGGGCCACCAGCCTCCAAGAGGACAGGAGAAACGAAAGAATTAAATCTTCTCACTATTAGCATCCAGTGTGTCACCAAGTCAGGGAAGAGGCGGACAGGGAGAGAGAAAATAACATTTATATTTTCTCACTAATTTAACAAAGAAAGGAATAGACAAGGAGAGGGAAGGGTTGGTTAATTTTCCAGTCAGCGTCAGTGACAAGGATCCTACAAGGACAGGCTGAGAAAGGCAGAGAGATGTATGCAGCGTAATAAATTGAGGCCTGAGCTATTGACTGGGAGACAGTATTGCTATGCTAAGAGTTCTGCAGGCTTAATTCCATAATTCAGTGGTTCCAGCTCAACGAGTGTTCCTCTTCTTTTTCCACTCCGCTCATTTACAATCCCAAGCAGTTTTTTGCTGTCAGTTCCTATTTGCATCTTCTGTCTTCCATGTTTCCTCCCCCTCTCCCCATTTTCCTCAGTTCTTTCTCTGTCACATCTCATCTTGCTTCTGACGTGCTGTCATCTTTCCTTGAGCTGTTTCAACTTACTTTTTCTGCTGTCACCCACAGTTTCCGTCATCTGGAGGTTAATGAAGCAAATCTCCCTTAGCATTGGCACAATTCAAGCTTGAAACCTTTATTTTGTTTATGCACCTTGGGCCTAGTTCTCTCCAAGGTTCTGACTTAGGGGGTCTTCATTCCCATGCTTTGTTTTGTTTTTTAAATCCTGGTTCTCACCAAAGGTGATAAAGAGTCTGTCCAAGACAGCTTGTTGCCTTAGGTGAAGTAGCAAATGGTACCCCCTCTCCCAAGTCCTGATGCACAGTACTTGAGGCCAATGAATTTATTTTGACATCCGAGGCAAAATAAACAAAAAAGCCCACAAGCACTTCTCCCCATGCCTGACAGTAACAATGACATAAATAACTAACTGTTTGCTGCCCTTTCATGTCACCCCATATAACCTGCTTGAGCTGGCAGCCTCATTCTGTTTAATAGATTGAATTACTTTCAGCTGCAGGTGACTGTATAATCTTCCTTACAAAGGAAGTCCCTACATATAGAAGCATAGCATGTCAGAGAGAAGCTCACACATCTCTTTGTCAGCAGTCTTTCTAAGTACAAGGATTTCATTTATCTTTTTTGTACAGAAGAACATTCAAGTCCTCCTGCAGTCTGACGAAGTACCATTTCACAGTCTTAGAGAGAACTAGGCTTTGGATTATAACACAAAACAGATACAGCAGACTTAGGATTTCATAAGATGAAACCTGTCCATGCTTTCCAGTGGATTAGGTTCAGTCAGGAAACTCTTTTCCCATTAATATGATTGGTAAAATGGCAAATTACTTGGGTGTGCTGCGGAGGATTCCCAGAAGCCTTCTAGACTGCACAGTCTGTCCATTCAGGATACCTCTACTGTAGCATATCAAACCTCTCCCAGCAGTGGGCTCAACTAGGCCTTGAGTCTGTGGCATCTGCAGGAGTCAGGGAAAAAACCAGCCTACTGTGGAATCTACAGGTTAGATTCCTTGAAATCCAATATCATTTTAATTTCTTCGGATTTCTATAACATCCTAATGTAGGAAGTTGCTCTGTTTATCTGTACTTTATTGCATCACTTCCCCTATTCCTAGCCATTCTACAGGAGAAACATACAAATCTGCCTTTTAACAAGTCAGGTGACTCATAAATGTAGGGTTTTGATGAAAAAGAGGAGAGGACACCAACACATTTACTTTGTTGTTCTTGTTGTTCATGGTGAAGTCATGTCCAACCCATCGTGACCCCATGGACAACATTCCTCCAGGCCTTCCTGTCCTCCGTCATCCCGTGGAGTCCACTCAAGCTCACACCAACTGCTTCAGTGACTCCATCTAGGCACCTCATTCTCTGCCATCCCCTTCTTCTTTTGCCATCTATTATTCCCAGCATTAGGCTCTTCTCTAAGGAGTCCTTCCTTCTCATTAGGTGGCCAAAGTATTTGAGTTTCATCTTCACTATCTGGCCTTCTAAAGAGCAGTCAGGGTTGGTCTCCTCTAGGACTGACCGGTTTGATCGCCTTGCTGCCCAAGGGACTCGCAGGAGTCTCCGCCAGCACCACAATTCAAAGGCCTCAATCCTTCAGCACTCAGACTTCCCTATGGTTCAACTTTCACAGCCATACATTGTAACTGGGAAAATCATAGCCTTGACTATACTCACTTTTGTTGGCAGGGTGATGTCTCTGCTTTTTAGTATGCTATCTAGATTTGCCATAGCTTTCCTCTCCAGGAGCAAGTGTCTTTTAATTTCTTGGCTGCAGTCCCCATCTGCAGTGATCTTGCAGCCCAGGAAAATAAAATCTGTCACTACTTCCATTTCTTCCCATCTATTTGCCAGGAAGTGAGAGGACTGGATGCCATGATCTTAGTTTTCTTAATGTTGAGTTTCAAACCAACTTTTGCGCTCTCCTCCTTCACCCGCATCAAGAGGCTCTTTAGTTCCTCTAAACTTTCTGCCATTAGAGTGGTATCATCTGCATATCTGAGGCTGTTGATATTTCTCCAGGCAATCTTAATTCCAACTGGTGATTCATGGTAGCCCCGCCTCTCTCATGATGTGCTCTGCATATAAGTTAAATAGGCAGAGGGACAGTATATAGCCTTGCCAAACTCCTTCCTCAATTTTGAACCAATCAGTGGTTCTATGCCCAGTTCTCACTGTTGCTTCTTGACCTGCATACAGGTTTCTCAAGAGACAAAAAAGATGGTCTGGTGCTCCCATCTCTTTCAGAACTTGCCACAATTTGTTGTGATCCACACAATCAAAGGCTTTGGCATAGTCAATAAAGCAGAAGTAGATGTTTTTCTGGAACTCCCTAGCTGTCTCCATGATCCAGCGTATGTTGGCAATTTGATCTCTAGTTCCTCTGCCTCTTCAAAACAGCCTGTACTTCTGCTGTTTCTTGGTCCACATACTGCTGCAGCCTAGCTTGTAGGATTTCAAGCATAACTTTGCTAGCATGTGAAATGGGAACAATTGTATGGTAGTTTGAACATTCTTTGGCATTGCCCTTCTTTGGAATTGGAATGTAAACTGACCTTTTCCAATCCTGTGGCCACTGCTGAGTTTTCCAAGTTTGCTGGCATATTGAGTGTAGCACTTTTACTGCATCGTCTTTTAAGATTTTGAATAGCTCACCTGGAATACTGTCACCTCCACTTGCTTTGTTGTTGCTCAGACTTCCTAAGGCCCATTTGACTTCACATTCCAGGATGTCTGGCTTGAGGTCAGTGACCAACCCATCATGGTTATCAGGGATGTTAAGCTCTTTCTTGTATAGTTCCCTTGGGCAATCTTGCCATCTCTTCTTAATCTCTTCTGTCTCTGTTAGGTCCCTGCCATTTTGGTCCTTTATCATGCCCATCTTTGCATGAAACGTTCCCTTCATATCTCCAATTTTCTTGAAGAGATCTCTGGTCTTCCCTATTCTATTGTTTTCTTCTGTTTCTTTGCACTGTTCATTTAAGAAGGCATTCTTATCTCTTCTAGCTGTTCTCTGGAATTCTGCATTCAATTGGGTGTATTTTTCTCTTTCTCCCTTGCCTTTTGCTTCCCTTCTTCCCTCAGCTATTTGTAAAGATTCCTCAGACAGCCATTTTGCTTTCTTGCATTTCTTTTTCTTTGGGACGGTTTTAGTTGATATCTCTTGTACAATGTTGCAAACCTCCATCCATAGTTCTTCAGGCACTCTGTCTATCAGTTCTAATGTCTTAAATGTATTTGTCACTTCTACTGTATATTCATCAGGGATATGATTTAGGTCATACCTGAGTGGCCTAGTGCTTTTCCCTACTTTCTTCAATTTAAGCCTAAATTTTGCAACAAGAAGCTTATGATCTGAGCCACAGTCAGCTCTTGGTCTAGTTTTTACTGACTGTATAGAACTTCTCTATCTTTGGCTGCAGAGCACATAGTCAATCTGATTTCTGTGTTGACCATCTGGTGATGTCCATGTGCAGAGTCGTCTCTTCGGTTGTTGGAAAAGAGTGTTTGCTATGACCATCATATTCTCTTGACAAAATTCTACCAGCCTGTGCCCTGCTTCATTTTGTACTCCAGGGTCAAACTTGCCTGTTATTCCAATTATCTTTTGGTTTCCTACTTTAGCATTCCAATCCCCCAGGATGATAAGGACATCATTTTTTGGTGTTAATTCTAGAAGGTGTTGTAGGCCTTCATAGAACTGGTCAACTTCAGCCTCTTCAGCACCAGTGGCTGGGGCATAGACTTGGACTACTGTGATATTGAATGGTTTGCCTTGGAGTTGAACTGAGATCATTCTGTCCTTTTGGAGATTCTATCCCACTACTGCTTTTCCTACTCTTTTATTGACTATGAAGGCTACTCCATTTCTTCCGAGGGATTCTTGCCTGCAGTAGTCTACCTGATGGTCACCCATTCCTGTCCATTTTAGTTCACTGATTCCTAAGAGGTCGATGCTCAGTCTTGCCATCTCTTGTTTGACCACATCCAGCTTGCCCGGATTCATGGATCTTACATTCCAGGTTCCTATGGAGTATAGATCTTTGCAGCATCGGACTCTCCTTTCACCACCAGATACATCGGCAACTGAGTGTCCTTTCGGCTTTGACCCAGTCGCTTCATTCTTTCTGGAGCTACTAGTACTAGCCCTCTGCTCTTCCCCAGCAGCATACTGTGCACCTTCCGACCTGAGGGGCTCATCTTCTGGCATCATATCTTTTTGCCTTTTGGTACTGTCCATGGGGTTTTCATGGCAAAGATACTGGAGTGGGTTGCCATTTCCTTCTCCAGTGGATCACGTTTTGTCAGAGCTTTCTGCTATGACCTGTCCATCTTGGGTGGCCCTGCACGGCATAGCTCATAGCTTCATTGAGCTATGCAAGCCTCTTTGCCACAACAAGGCAGTGATCCATGAAGGAGAAATATTTAACAGTTTCATAGAAAAGGAATATTCAGCAGATGTAGCTTGAATGAAAAGGTGCAAATGCCCTATCTTTTTTTTTTCACCCAGTCACCCTAAAAACATTCAGTTGGATTGACTTTTGATGGCAGAGATTAAACAGGTAAGCAGTCTATGGTTTACAATTTGTCATTTTGAGCTGTTTTACCTAGGATTAAGCCATATTTTCAAATTATTTATAAATCTGTTTAACCTACAGAAAATTCACAAGGGGGATGTGTGTGTGGTAACTTTCAAAGCTTTTTTGAAGTTCCAAACTTTTTTACGCATACATGTATGCTGGGATGTTCCACTGAATTCACTGAGATGTATTGCCCAGTATGTTTGTGTAGGATGGAACAGTCATATCCATTTGTCTCTGTGCCAGTTTGAGGTACAATGCAATTTTGTATATACTTGCAAACAGCATATTTTGTCCTATTAGAAGCTATGAACATAAGTAGACCAGAGCAAGTGTCTTCAGGCTTGTGGATCAAATATCTTAGCATTGTGCATGCTTATCTAGGAGCAAGCATTACTAAAACTGGTGAGATTTACTTCCTGGTAGATTTTGTGGGATTGCACTGTCCATTATTTTACATCATGCCTGCAATTAGGCATCTTCATGGCCACTGAAATCACTGCTGGATGTGTGTCATGTAGAATATAATATGCAGGGTATCGTTATCATTATGCTTCATTTTTTATTTTATTTTTTGTCCATGCAAAGTCATAAATTACCAGTGGATTTTGACCTTGAATCTTGTGAGATAGTTGCTAATGTACACTGAGGCTATCAAAGAAGATATGCAGACCCAATATATTTACAGGGCTGGCATTAAACATTCAAAAGCAATATATGAAGCAATAAATTTTAAATAATGTTTTATAAATGAGACTTTGCCCCAGAGTGTATTAACATAGGTCTGTTGCATATACATACCAAACTAGAGTGGAAAATAAATTAATGCTGTTTTTCAAATTATCAAATAATATTTTGAGTTTCTGTTTAGTTGGACTGACAGATAAATATTGAATTTATACAGATAAAAATCAGGAGATAGGGCATTTCTTCACTGCAAATAAATATGCCCGGTTTGCAGTGGATTGGTTGACTAGTATGAATTTACAAAGCTGAGAAATTTGGAATAACTTAAAAAAGGGAAGCATGTAAAGCAGCATTAAAATAGCAAAGAATAATATTTATGTCCGTGTTAAATGAATGCAATGGAACTGCTTAAATTCATCCACAAATTCTTTTCATTCAGAGTGTCACCATAAAAATATTTATAGTCTGTAGTATATTATGTAGCATTTTAATTTCAGCTTGATTCATATTCCAAGGCAAAGTTGTAGTTCAGATTTGGAATGACTGATTAATGGAAAGGAAGGACTGCTAGTTCTGTTCAAGGCAGAACTAGTTCAGTATAGTACATGCTGCTGCCTGAGTCAGAAGGGCAAGTGGCATCCCACCCCTTCAAGTCCAGGTGCAGGGTGTCTCAGCCAGATGGGTTATTTTAGCAGGGGAGGCAGAAAATCCCATAAGTACCATACTGCTTTTTATAATATCCCAAAATCCACTACCTGAAACAAGAGCCTCACAGTTCCCAATGATGGTTCTCTGGTTCTCTTTGGCTTAAATAGTAATATCCGCAACCAATGATCATTAGTCTCCAATGGGGTAGGGAACCTTTTCTCTTTATGGTGAAGGCCACGTTCTCTTGTGGTATAAACTCAGGTGGTGGCAAGAAGCAAAGGTTGACAAGGCCACAGGTTTGCCCTCGCTTTGCTTTTCTCTCTTTCCCTCCCACTTGCTTTCCCCCTTTCTACCAGCCTCTTTCTCTTGCTCTCCTCTTCTGCCCCATCAGATACCATGGGTGGGACAGAGAGCTTTTACAGTTAGGCTGAAGGCTGCATGTAGCCCTGGGGCTGCTGCTTCCCCACTCGGTCCCATGGGTAGATGGCTTATTTTTCTAGCTATTCTCTGCAATTCAGAGCATCACTGTGGACCATTTCACATAAAAACAGTAACAGTATAATCCATTGGCAGCAGTCCTGCCCTCTCACCCCAGAATTTCAGTGATAGCAGCAGGGTTTCATCATAGCAGCAACATTTTCTTATCTTTTTGAAGGCTCTATTGTGGTTTGTTGACTTTTTTTTTTTTTTGCTGCCACCATGCTACCAATTCCCAGCAGCAGGGGCGCAAACAAAACACGGGTGTATGTGGCTTGCAGACTACAGGTTGCCCAGTGGAGGGCTATGGAATGGTGAGCCATAGGTACAAACCTTGGCCTGAGAATCCACTCTGAGAATCAGAGGGAAGGATGGTACCACCAACAGAAAGCAGAAAAAGTTCATTGCATGCAATATACAACTGCTGTGTGCACAGAGGGGATGGCTTCTTCTGGGTTAATAATGTGACCCAAGGACACTGCTTTATATACATATATAAATAAATATATAAAATACAAATGTTTCACAAAATATCTGGGAGAGACCTCCAAGCTGTTCTGGTTTCTTGCTGGTCCTCCTCCATCATCTGCAAGACCATTAATAAGAATAGCAGCTGCTATACAGATATCCTACGCAGCCTAACAGGCTGTGCTCTACTGCTCAGTTGGCAGGCTGTGAATAGAAACCGCACGATAAACCACTAACAGAGGTTGAGTTTGGACAGATTCACCCCATGCATGCTTGTCCTTCTAGTCGCTCACAAATAATGCCCACAAACATCACTCCATCCTGGCATATTCTATGTATTGGCAAACTGTTATATTCAGTTCAAGCACTTCTATTTAATAATGTGTTTGACTGGAAGCACACTGTGACAGTTACTTGATGGCTTGTTTTGTGCTTTGACAAATAGTTCATACTACATTATTGAAAGCCATGCAACCAGTTCTTGGAAATTAGAAAAATGCTGTCAAATTAAGATAATGCTTCCATTAAAAAATCCTCCAGGTATTATAGCTGACCTTCAAACTTTCCCCCCTGTAAAATTAATTAAGTTATCTTGGAGGTTCAGAAGTTCCCCCCGTTACAATATGCAGGAATAATGCCAACAGGACATGCTCTAGGAGAAAACTACTTCATCTCTCTTGTTTGTTTGTGGATCTGGGAAGAATTTTTAAGCTTGACATTTTTGTATTATTGTGCATTAGTATAATAGTATATTTATTTGGCAGGGTATGCACTCTGTGCCTGTAAATATGTGTGTTTTGTAAAGTCAATTATAGTGTGTCTAGGGGCAATGCATCTTTGGGGTGCTTTGGCAACCCACTGATTAGAAAAAAAGTTGGTTCAGAACAGTACAGCCAGCAGGACTGCCTTCAGCTTCAATAAAAAGAAGAACAGGAAAGACTAGATCTTCCTCATTTAGCCTGTTCTATTTTTCATAATTATATGAGCATTGAAAATGCTCATTTTAATGCAGGTTGCCAATTTTCTGCTTTTCCTCCCCTTTCAAGAGGGCAGTTGTAGAGCACTAGTGACTCTTTGTTGTCATTTCTGCAAGAATGTTTTGGGAAAAGTTAGATGGCTTGGGACTTTTGGAATTTCAGAAGTTAAGTACCCTGGAACAGCCTTTTCAGCTTAGTGCAGATGGCGAAATATGAGTTGTTGCATGTAGTGCCATCCAGGATCAAGTATATTAAATTGCTCACGGACTAGAAATATTAGCTGCTGCAGGACTAGATGAGACTGATTCAAGCTCACTTGGCTGCAGAATTTCAAGCTATAGCTTAATCTGAATTAACTTCTGGATAGCAGATTAGTCATTGTATTGTGATGTTTTTAATATATATATTAATAACAATGCATCCTGCATAGACATGTACAAGTTATTATTGCTTGTCTTTGAACAATGCTAATTTGAATCATATTTCTTCAGAGGAAAAAATATGCTGACTCTTAACCTTAGCAAAGAATTTTCCATTTATACTGCAAGTCACATGGAAGTACTGAAGCTTTTAAAATCAAGATAATGCTTGATACTGCAGTAGTGAGCATACTTAGCAGGCAGACAGAAACATTGGGGTAGATCCATATTTAGTGATATTCAGAGCAGATATGACAGAATCAATGAAATCTAACTTAGTAAATACTAATCCAAGTCTCACTGACTTCAGGGAGTCTAAGGCTAAGTATGATAAGGACTTGCATCTGAATAAGCATAGTTAGGATCAGATTACTTACTGGTCTTTCTAATTAGCATTTGTTTCCTATGTAGAAGAGCCCATTTAGCCCTGAATGTTGCCATTTCAAGTGCTGCAGGACTGAGAAAGTCATCTGCCCAAGACTTTAAGGAAGTCTGCTGGTTAGACTACAATAGCAGGCTGTATGGACTTGTGCGATGTCTCACTTACCATCTTCCCACTTAAGCTGTAGAGCATTTTCAACTATTTCTTCCCTTTGCTTTCCTTAACTTAATTTTTGGACTAATTGTATTATAATTGATAAAATAAAGTTTTACAAGTGAGCTGAACATTGGCACAAAGCAATCTATGCATACGGACAGCTGAAAATGCTTATTCCCATGGCTTCTTTTCAAATAAGATGTGCTGAATACTCCTAAATATGTCTGTATGACACTTTATTTATTTTCAACACATGCCTCCTTTTAGTTCTTTCCGTCACACCTACACAGGCCATCATAGAAATTCCCAGATAGAATCAGGTCAATTGTAAGGATGAGGGCAATACATTTCTAACTTTTACAACAGTCAGTGACATCTTTTTTAAAATGTATTTTCCTTTTGACTTTTTTGTGGGGTTTGTGCTGATCTGGTGAAGTAATGGAGCATGATGGTCAAGAGCATTGCAGAAAATCTAATATTAAAAGTGGAACCAAGAAGACCTTCCAGAGCGGCAGAATATAGCAAAGAGCATTCTGAAAGGTTCAATAGTTTTCTCCCAAGAAATGGATTGATATGTGTTAGCCTCTTCTGTCTTCACCAGTTCACTGTGACACTTCCTCTTTCTCAGCTATGAAGATGAGTGTCCAATTGTTTCAGCGTTGTTATGACTTGGACTAACAATACATGCATGGAAATAAAATCGGAAGATGTAACACCTCAGTACAGATGAAAATGTATTGATGCATAGTAGAAAAGGCAGTAATGGCAACTAACATACTGAATAGAGAAAAGGATGTGGATGGAAAATAATAAAATCACCACTTTCTAAAAGTGGAATATTTAAAAATGATAAATATGATAAATTCAAAGCACTGCGAAGAGCAATCCTATGGTTCTTGGACAGTCTTTTGGGGCTGAAGCTGAAAGCCTTATGTCCTTGGAAGGGGACTCTGGAATCTAGTCTTCTCCCATCCCCGTTTTCCATGGAAAGAACTTGCACTAGGAAAGTTCCTAGTGCGCTTGCGCTTCTCAGAGACCAGTAAGGGAGTGTTCAAGGGAGCAGAGAGGGTAGAAGAGACGAAAGGCCAGGAAAGGGAAAATGTGATGGCATTGCTTTCCCTGTCCCAGGTGGGCTCAGAAGACAGTTTAGCAGGAAAATAAAAGATGATGAAGAGGTGATAATAGCCCCGCTGCTTGCCTTGCCTTAGTGACAAGAGTTCAGCAGGACCCTGGATATTTAGAAGCCTCTGAAATGAAGTGGATTCCATTCCACAAAGGCACAATCCACAGGCCTGCATCCAAAATAGTGCCTTTCCTTCTAAACATATTTGGTTTAGTGGATGTTAAATATATGGGTACTTGATGAGTATCAAGTAAAATAAATCCAGTTGATTTTTGGGTTAATATTTATCTTTCTGTTACTTTTTTTCTGGAATGAGATCACTGTGCATTTAAAAGCCTATTAATACTTTAATTGTGGGTCACAAAATTTGATTCTAAATTTATGTGCATCATTTTCATGAAATTTGTCAATAATTGCTTGTGGAAATTTCTAGCCCAGAATCATGAATTTACATTGATGCATTCAGTGTTTTTTAATCATTTTAATATAATAAAAATAATATTTTGCAGTAACAGTATGCCATTTAACATTATTAAATTTAGTCTAGCTTATATATTTCTTTTTCACAGTGGGTATTCTGGAAGAGGTTGATAATGAATGGCAGCATATTACCAAAATATATTGTATTTAAACTAACCCAAAACAACTAAAAAGATGAATTAAAATTCAAATAAAATAAAAACAATAATTTAATATATAGGATATTGTTAGGCATTCCCTGATTCCCAGGGTTGAAAATTCTGTCTATTTCATAAGACAATAGAAAACCATTGGATTAAATGGTGTATTTATTTTGTTTTCTTGTTTTATTTAACAACACTGTATATTGGAGCCTTTGTTTCCTATGGCATGCAACAGAACCACTGATCCTGTATCAGACAGTCAAGGAAAGGAAAGGAACTGTTTGGACTAGTCTTCAAGCCTGAAATAAAATGGTCTCTCTGGCTTGCCATCCCAGGTCCCAAGTGGTGGATTCAGTAGTAAAGCAAAACAAGTCAGAGCAATGGTGACCCGGCTGCAATGGATGAGGGATAAAAAGATGATGTTCAGTTCAGACAAGACTGAAAGATTGATGGGTAGTTCTTCTGACTGGATTTAGGATGCTCAAGCTGTTCTGGATAAAGCTGCGTTCCTCTTGAAGGAACTTGGGAGATGGTATTGAGTTATCTTTGTTACCTGAGACTCAGGTGGCTTTGGTTGGTGGTCCAACTACATCCCTATATAGATGGGGATAGCCTGGTTTAAGCAATCTGTGGTCTGGTAATGTCTAAACTAAAGTATTGCCATGCACCCTATGTGGAGCTGCCTTCCAAGACTGTTCAGAATCTTCAGCTTATGTAAAATGTGACAGTCAAACTAATGACCAGGACAAGAATGCCTGAACATAATTCCAATTTGGGCCTACTCACATTGGCTTAGTGGTTCTTCTGGGTCTAATTAATGTTAGCATTAAAGTTAAAAAACTCTATGAAGATTGGATCCATAATACTTGATGGAATGCCTCTCCCAGCTGCATTCTACCTGAACAGTATAATTAAGGCCAGGGTCCTGCCTCAGATTTCCATCTCTGGCTTGGTTGGTGGGTGTTATTCTCACATAACCACAGTCCTCCGACAGCTTCACTGCCTCCCCATCGAAGTCCGGGGTCAATTCAAGGTGCTGGTTATCACCTATAAAGCCCTTAACAGCTTGGGACCTGGATACCTAAAGGAACGCCTGCTTCCATATTTGCCCTCCCACCCCTTGAGATCAGCAGCAGAGACCCTCCTCTGGGAACCTTCTGTGAAAGATATTAGGAGACTGAGTACCTGGAGGAGGGCGTTCTCTGTGGTGGCGCCGCACCTGTGGAATGTGCTCCCCAGAGAGGTCCACCTGGTGCCATTGTTATTTGTTTCTCGGTGCCAGGCCAAGACCTTTTTATTTAAACAATATTTTAACAACTTGTAATTTTATCTATTAGTTTTAATCCTACAGCCAGGGTGAATCTAGATTTTATGTATACTATTTTTATGTTTATTTATTGTATGGAAGCTATCCCGAGGCTTATGGGAATGGCATACAAAAACTCCAAACAAATAAATAAACAAGGAGAAATGCCTTCTCAATGGCAGCCCCCAAATTATGCAACAAGCTCACCTGGTTGCCAACTCTACTATCCTTTTGGAAGCTGATTAAGACTACACACTTTGACATTGCATTTATCTGTTGTAAATAGCCCACTGGGGTATTATGTTCACTGTCTAACAGGTCTAGTGATCTATTAGCTATTGCAGCTTTCTAAATTTGTTTTTTAAATGCTGTAGTGTAATTTTATGTTTTATTGGTGTTTATACTTTACATTGTATGTCTATTGTTTTTATGTTCTTCTGTAAACTGCTTAGAGAGTTTTGGCTATTAGACACTATAGAAATAAAATGACTACTATTCCTAGTAGTAGTACTAGCATGAACAATAAAGATATACATGCAAAAGCAGGAGAAAGTACAATAAAACTGGACATAACTTTTAAGATACATGGAATTCTGAAATAGGAATGTCTCACCACTTGATTGTCCAGACACATAACCTGTATTGTAGATAAGAATCTACTGTGAGGACAAGAAATGGAGAAACAGAATTGTTTGCTCTTCAACATCAGACAAAGGTGCATTCTATTTACCTGTCTATTTAACCTGTACACAGAACATATTAAAAGATTAAATGAATTAAAATGAGTAGAAGGAGTAAAAATTGGCAGAAGACAAATCAATACTTTAAGATATGCAGATGATACCATGCTACTGGCAGAAAGCAGCAAATAATGGAAATTATTTCTCATGAAAGTGAAAGAAGAAAGTGCAAAAGCAGGACAGCAGCTGAACATTTAGAAAACAAAAATCATGACTATTGAAAAATTAGCCAACATTAAGGTTAACAATGAAGAAATAGAAATTGTAAAAGATTTGTGTATCTTGGCTTAGTCATCAGTTCAAAGGGGAACTCACAGCCAAGAAAGCCAAAGACTAAGACTTGGAAAGGCAGCAATGAAGGAACTAGAAAAGATAATCAGGTATAAGAATATTTTACTGGAGACCAAGGTCAAGGTCATCCACAGAATTGTATTCCCAATCACAATGTATGAGTATAAATGTTGGACAGTGAAGAAAGCAGGCAGAAAAAAAATGCATTAGAACCATGGTCCTGGAGAAGACCTTTGTATATACCCTGGACTCACAGAATGATAAACACATGGGCCATAGAGCAAATCAATCCAAAACTTTTCCTAGAAACAATAATGACAAAACTGAGGTTGTCATACTTTGAGATGAGAAGACAAAACTCCCTGGAGTAGACAATCATGCTAGGGAAAGGCAGAAGAAAAGGAAGACCAAATAAGAGCTGGATTGACTCTATAAAGGAAGCTGCAGCCTTGAATTTAGAAGAGTTAAACAGGGATGTCATGGATAGAACAATTTTCTGGGCTTTCATAAATAGGGTTACCATAAATCAGAGATTATAGACAGCACACAACAATAGCTACGTTAAAACAGTCAAGTGCTTCTCAGCATTTATACTTGGTGAGGCCATTTTGATGGGTTTTGGGACAGTGGTTGAAACTTTTTTATCTGTCTGAGAGGGAACCACTTGCCATAGCAGTAATGGTGTGCCAATTTCTCTTTTTTCCTATTTTAACTCCCCCCCCCCCCCCCCCCACAACACACACTCATTGTTTTGCCATTTTACAACTGGAAGTGAGCACACCAGAGCTCTGGCAACCACCAGTAGACCTGCAGAACTCTGTAAAATCGTAACCATTTTTGTAGTTGCTGCTTGAATCAAAGTGGAGGGATATACAGTGCCCTTTTTAAAAGTTGAAATATAGTATCACTGATTGAATTTTGAGACTCATTAAAAGCCCAAATATCTGGAGGATCATTTATAGATCTCTCAACTTAAAATGCAATCCTATAAGGTCTAAATGGCAAAAATCTTACAATTCCCAGCATTGCACAGCCACAATAAGGTTTTTACCTACCTAAACATGCATAGGATTGCACACTTGACATGTAGTTTGGCTCTAAGCCATTTATGAACATCTACAGAAATTAAGAAAGTGTCATTGAAAGATTACTGTACTGTCTGCTGTGAAGTGTAAAAATGAAAGGCACTCTCTGATCATTCTCATTAATTCTACTCAGCAAAGGAATAGCAAGGTAGAAAGCAAGCAAGCAGGAAAACAAAAACATATATACTATGTAGCCAAATTTCCAACTAGGGTATTTAAGTGTCTGATTAGTAATTAATCTATTAAAAAGATGTGCAAATCATAGTAGCTACTTCCCTGACTGTATTCGTTGATCATTATCATCATCCGATGCTGTTGCTGCAACATAAAATCTTTCACACCCACGTTGCTGAGTCATCCCAAGAATGAAAGCACGCTACTGAACATGCATGCTTCAAATTAAATGGGCACTGGTGGAAAGTGAGAAAGGCAGCCTTGAAGAAGCAGAGAGGAAGGAGAAGAAAATGATTCAGAGAAGTACCAGTGGGCAGGAGGGAAAGCAGTTATATCTGAACAGCGAAGTGTGGAGGGGAAGCGGATTAAATATCAGTAGGCATTAATAGCAAAATGAAGAGGAGAAGGAGGAAGTTTTTTCAGAGAAACAAAACATAATTCCTAAGATCCTGGCAAGACAATGCCTTCACATAGACTTAAGAGGAAAGCCCATTTTGGAGGGCCAAAGAGTTTGGATGTTGTTCGTCCTAGATTGACCCAAGGTTCCCCATGAAGTTAGTCTGAGGAAAACACACTTATTAGAAGAGTGAGGCAGAGTCAAATTCAGTTATGAAGCAATGGAAACCCTGGGCAAACACACACACACTTTCCTGTTGTTCTGTGCATTATTTCTCCAGCTTGGTTCTGCAAAGGGAAAGTGCAGGTGATTTTTGAAAAACATGTGCTGGAACTTCAGGACTTGTAAGGCAAAGAAGAGGATACTAAGCCTGAATGTTCTGGCTTGAAATCTTACTTGATTATGAACAAATCAATGATATCTCAGTACAGTAATTTCCTGCCTGTCTTTTTATTCCTGCAAAACATTCATGAAGAGTTAATACATGGAAAGCAGAAAAGCTGCTGGACTGGCAGCCATTCACATCCTCACCCAAAGCTGAGACAGACCCTAAAAATATAAAGCATTAGCAAGTGTAATTTTTTCACAACTTTGGTTGGATGGAGAAGGGTCATGATTCCATGTTCACAAATTTGTTTTGCTCATACGTTGTTGCCTTTATGGGAACTATAGAGATTACTATTTCTTTGCTGTGCATCTAAGAGAAGATGGCTATTGGTAAAAGATGGTTCTGTGAAGCTTAATCTATTTTTTCTGGCTTTTCCAGGAGGAAGACTGATTGTGTGTGCATTTGTGTGTATGGGGTGGGGGGGTGGGAGGGAGGATTAAGAAAAAGTGCAGATATCCAAAGGCATAGAACAGATGGTAACCATAGCTTGAAAAACTGCACATGTTTTCACACAGGGAAGAAAGTGCTTAACGACGGTACCCTCTGGAGCAGCCCCAGCTCTAGGTCTGAGGCGTTCTAGCTAAGGTATGCTTAGTGAGCATTCCCTAGAGTCAGGCTGTGGCACAACCTGGCAAGAATGCAGGTTCACCTGCACTTTGGACCATGCTGCTGCCATGTGGCTTCTGCAGAGCCATGTGCTCACTTGGCTGCCTACCCAAAGTGGTGGGCAGCTGGATGGAAATTGCACTTGCTGGCTCTGTGATTTTAATTGTGTTGACTCTGCTTCAAAGTCATTTGTCTTTTTTCAAAAAACAAATCTATTTCATTATAAATGATAGCTTTCTGCATTCTCTCTCCCTCTCTTTTAACACACACACAAATATAAACAGCTTTTCTTCTGTGATCTTCAGTTCATTCTTTTCTCTTCTGGCCACTTACAAGATCTTTCTTTTCCTTCAATGCTGGCTGGCCTCTTTCATTTCTTTTTTACTCTTCTTTACCATTATTTTATTTTATGTCACTAGTCTTACATCTCAGCCACTTCAATAACTGTTGCTGTTGCTTATTTTTCACTACATGCCATACCTACTAAAACAAATATATGGATTGTTTACTTGCCACTGTTGGTTTTATACTCTTTCCTCTCCCTCTTCCAAGTATGTGTTTCATTTAAGATGCAAAGGGAGGCAGCTATCAAGAGAGAGAGAGAGAGAAAATATATAATCAATTAAAGGAGACATTCTCTTGTTTGGCTTTTGAAGAAAACAATTAGCAGCCATTATTGTTTTCCTGAAGGATTTTTGTATTCTGCAGAAGAGATGATATTCTACCTAAATAAACCACCAGATTAGTAAAACAAATTTAGAATGAAAAGAACAGATTAGAATTTAGTCACCTGACTTCTGCAATTCTGAAAAAGTACATGTGCCCTGTAGCCATTGCTTTTAAAATTTATACATGTTTTTACAAAGGGGAAAAAGCACCTTAACACCAGTACCCAATGCACAATGCATAGAATTTATCTCAGTTCTTCTCTAATTGCTATTAGATTTATTTGTAATAGAGCTGCGTGCATGTGGAAAATTGGATCTTAATGAATACTTTGTTATGTCATTTTTAGGCCAAAGAGAGCTTTGTTTTCTCATTTGTAAGCCCAGTCTCCTTGGACCTCCAAGGTCAGAATGTGCTTAGTTTCAACTAGTTAAGGATACACAGAATTTACTTTCGGAAAGTATTTTGGGATGAAGTCTAGTGTGGTGGTTTTAAGTAAAATTAATCTATATTAAAGATGTTGTCTCTTCTAGTATTACAGTTCCTTGCTTCTCAGTTTAACTTCCTTGTCTCCTTCTTCAAGAATGGAGATATTAAAAGAAAGAGACCAGCTTGCTCCTTCACTTATTTATCTTACCTTGTCCAGATACCGTGCACAAATCCTGATGCTTCACCATGAACTTTAAATCTCTGAATCATAACCTTATACTCCTGTTGTTCTTGCATCAAAATAACTTTCTTAATGAAGCACTTAATGAAGCTCATTTGTATCCTGTCATGCTCAAGGATGACAATGCACAGCTGGCCTTTGATTCCTTATTTTCCCTCTTGATGTTGAATCTGAACCCATGCCTGGATCCTGATACAAATTCTTGCTATTTTAGATTAGCCTTGCTTTTGTGTATAGTATCTCTTGCCAAGCTAGATTCCTTCCAAGGAAATAAGCAGTACTTCTCTGCTCTTTCACCATTTGCCCTATGGCATCTTCCCATCTTGAATATCATTCTCTAACCAGTTGGTATCTGCTGAGCTAAAGGAGCTATTTATAGGTTTACTGTGAGCCTAGGATTTGAGTTATTTAGTGTTTATTTCTATTGCCCCCACCTTCAGTGCACATAAGCTTGCACACTTAAAGGGTGATGTGCCCCAAAGAAAGCACAGTGGCAGCACTCTCTGTGGTTGCTGCCCCTGGTATCCTGGCTTTAATCTAGATGGCCATTTTGGCTATCTAAATAAAGCACAAGAGAGGAAAAGGGAAGGTGGCTATGAAGCTGAGGAATCCACTTGAGTCCTTGGCCCCAGACTCCACTCTCCCCACCACCCTGCATGCCACTTTTTCTCCCCAATAAGCCACATTTGTGACCTTGGGGGAGGCAGGATCTCAGAGATGAAACTCCAAATAAAGCCACAGGACTGTGCCTGTACATTACTAACAGTAATAGACTAACATGGCTACCATTCTAAAAACTGTAACTGTACTGGATCCTTCATCCAAACTTCCAAGTTCTTCTATTTCCTGCTCTTATAAGTTCGTGTAATAATGAATTACTTGCCCCATATCCCATAGGTTTGGAATTAGTATTAGTATTGGAATAGCAAAATATTATCCATGTTTAGCTTTAGGATGTATTCAGGACAACTATTCTACAAAAAATGGAAACTCATTCTGTTATCAGTTACCATCATACATGTTGCATGTTTCAGTCACAGTTAAGCCCTTCTAAGTCTTCACCGATTTCAACTGTGATTAACTCTGCCCCATCAAAATCAGTGGGGTTTACCAGTGTTTACCTCTGACAGTATCACATCCATCATTATTTTCACTCTATTTCCACATACCTTTGCTGCTTCCTGGTAACCCACATGCACTCTATTGTACATCTTTTTATGATGTGTTCATTTTAATTATCCCTTTAACATTCTGGTTGCTTATGTTTTTTACCCATTCCCTTTGAATTACTTGATGTCGGTGTCCATAATCTTCATTGGTGGTTTCCATGGATACATTCAGTTCCATTCTGTAATGCACTTTAGATTCTTTTTTTTCTTATTAATAAGTGATAGAAAGATGGTGTTCTAGAATGGTTTAAATATTTCATGAGCTTATTTACGTATCAACCTCTCCTGTTTTACTAAAACATGTTACAATTTAGCTTTTATAAATGATGGTAATCATTTTTCACAAGTGTAATTCAAGAATGTAAACTGAGTAAGAACTAGCAAGAGGGAAAAAAGCATGCCAAATAATCTATTACCCCATAATTTCTGTAGCTAGTGGGTAAACAAGCATCATTCACTATTTTCAAACCAACCCATGTATTCTTCTTAGGTATTCTTCTTATTCTTATATTATTTTCAAAATATTTTTCCAGTTTTGTTATGGTTTCAAATCACAATGTATGCATGAGCATATATGTTCTGCTCTCACTTCTTAGGTGCATATATATACACACACATATATATGCTGAATGTGTTATACATTCATCTGGATTTGTACTCAGGTGACTGTACTGACACACATTTTGTGATGAAACTGGTATCTGTAACTGCTCTCAGAGCTTCTAGCAACTTGTTGGGGTAGAAGAGAATTTACAGCAATAAAATCATGATGGAGAACAAAAGGGCAGAACTGGCCCCTCCCCAGCCCCATTTCTCTGGTCTTCAAAGCAGCAGTTTAGATCTTCTATAATTACTTTAAAATGACTTGACAGGATATCCTTATTACAGCTCTCCCCTGTCACATCTAGTATGGATGGTGTCAGTTCCTGGAAATGAAAAGGGTGAAGCTGGTGTTTGGACAAACTATATGGACTGAACTTTTTCAGCATTTTTGTGAGGGAAGGGGTGAAAAAGAAGCTGATCACCCACTGCCATCTCCAGGAAGGGTGAAATCTATTCAGCTGAGGAGAGTGTATTACCATAAGGACAGGAAGCAACAAAGGGTTCCTTTGATATACTGCATTGCCTCACTGGGACCTTGTAAAGGATAATGGTTACCATGCCACCAGGCCTGAAGTAGCAACAAAGGGAACTAGGAACATGACTAGAAAGCACAGTTTGCCATCTCCTATCCCAATGATAAACTTCGCATCCTCTGAATGTAACCAGATATTTTCCTCCCCCCACAAAGATGGCCAAGATTGGGCAGGGGACTTGGCTCAGCGTTAGATGAATTCCATCAAATGTAGCAGCTAGGTAGATTAATGGATACTGGTTTTGGTTTTGGCTTTGAATAGATACTTGGATCATTCTGGTGCCTTTCTGCATTCCATTAAATCTGAAGAATTAGACAGAAGACATATGGAAGTACCATGTATTAGGGAAGCTATGACCTAGATGTCAAGAAAAATAGCTGATATGAAGTCTTAAACTCATGGGGAGCAGAAAATAGATCCAGAGGAAATGGCAACTGTCTCAAAAATCAATGTGGGTTTTATTGCCAAAGCAATCACAACAGCACTGCAGTGTTGCTCAGAGGTGCAACAGAAAATTTAATTTTCATTTTTTAATGTGCGATAAATTAACGGATAGGGGAATTCTCAAAACGTCTTTCAATATTTATCTTCAGTAAGATGGACATATTTTTTCAAGTTCTAGAATGTACGTCATTTATACTAGCAGCCATGCTTTTCTGCCTGCGCCATGTATTATGAGCTTGTGATCCTTTTTCCACTGTTGTTTGTGGATTCGTTAGGTAAAGCCATGATTCTCCAGTTTCTCTTCTGTTTTTCTGGAGAACTTTCACAGGTGTTTTTAGAACAGGGAAAATGGTATGGAGATACTGTCTGAGGTATGGAGAAGATGGTAATATTCTTCCTTGTATATTTCTGCTATTTTGCTGTAGCACAGCTACAGCTAGAGGGTGTGTAGTGGAAAAACAGGAAAGGAAGAGCTTCTTGTGTAGAGCTTGGATCCAAGCTGTGACAATCCCAAAAGTCAATGCAGGAATTGATAACCTCATGTAGAAAAACTGTAAATCAAATACATGTGACAACCTTCAAAAATAACTATGGCATAGTGTGGTAAGAGGAAATCTCAGTAACAGAAGCAATGCTTTTCACTACTGTTGGTGAATAAAAATTATGCTTGATTCCTGTATGCCTTATTTTATGCTGGTATGCATAACATTGGTACATAAAATTATCAAGGTTTGATACTATGCACTTTTAATTTTTAATACATGTCACCTCTTTGCCTCGTCCCATGTTCACTTCTGCCTGTGCTGCACATAGTTCCTGACACTGAGTCCTGGTACTCTCCACTTTATGGGGATGCAGGGAATATCAGCCTAGGTTAAAAGTTGGCTGACTGGCTTCTTCTGTGTACCTTTGGAACAATCTCTCCATAATGGTCCCCATAAACTGAGGAAGGTAATCTGGAATTTTGTTACCAAGGTGAAAACTACATTAAAGACAAAACAACTTCACAGCCATTGTCTTTTCTGCACTTAACGGTAAGTGTGATGGCATCCAATTTGATTTTTGTGGGGAGGGTTAATCCTTTGTCCAATTTTCTGGTTCTAACTAGATCAGACTCTTTGCGCCTACAGAATGCATTTCAAGATGCTGCTGCTGCTGCTGCTGATCTCCTCATGATCTCCTGATCTTCCTGCTCTTTCCTCTTTTAGAAAGCAAATTGCAAGCTTTGAAGTGTTGACTGGGGGGATCTGGAGCAAGACAAGAACAGCAGTACAAAAAGAACTATTGCTGTTCTACCTGCCACACTAGGAAACAGATTGTAGCTCCTGCACTTACTATATATTGAAGTGTGCATGTGCTGTGTGTGAGAGAAGGAACGTGGAGAAGAGATGTAGCTCCTCACTGGTCTTACAATAACATTTCATTTAACCCTTAAGAGTTTGCCTTTGCTTGAGTTTGCCATTACTTGTGATCAAAGGACTATGAGAGGCATATGAGAAACAAGTGCACTTTTTAACATTGTGGGTGTATTTATTGAAAAAGCTGAGGGAACTCACCAGTGTTTCCACTAGATCCATTTGTTCCTATCAGGGTCCTGCTTGCTATTGCTTTTAAAAACTGTGGTAATGATCTGAATTGTATCTGGGTCAGCTTTAAATCATCCGAACAATTTCTTTTCCATCAGGCTGTGGATTTTCAAAGCTAGACAATTGACAATTTTACATTTACATATATCTGTGCAAATCCTTCACCTTATACAAATGAGCTTTTCCTCCCCTAGGAGTGCTGGCAATCCTGCTTTTATGACTACAAAATTTCTCACTGAGTTTCTACTTGCAGACAACCAACATACTCAACAAAAGCTATACAGTATGTGATGTCCTGGAGAAATAGAATTTTCCTTAAATGTCACAAAGCAAACTGGTCACAGCAGCTTTAGTGTATGAGTGCTGGAAGCTGCAACGCTCCAACTATTCATTCAATAATAGCCCCACTGAAATAAATATGATTACTCTAAAGTGGCTCGAAGATTGCACCATGCACATTTTAAAATCTGGTTCAAAAGGTAAGAGTCACTTCAGTGGAGCCCTATGACTCTATACCAGATGAAAATCTCAGCTATATAAAGAGGCTAAGAAGCACTTTGATGATTCCTGGAAAAAATTTGGCATGGCTTTAAAAAAGCTAAACTGTACACATAAGAAATAGGATATTCCAATACTTCTGTATCATTTAATAACTCATCACTTAATTTCTATGACTCATCTTCCTAAGACAGAATAGGAAGAATGGGCTAGTTTCTCCTCTGTCATATTCACAGCATGGAACATGGGCAATTTTAATTGGTGGCAGGTGTGCTGTGCACAAAGGCATCTTGTGCACCAGTTACGACCGTGTCCCACACACAATGTTATGGGCAATCGTACCATTCTGGCCTATGCGTGAGTCCAAGTCTACATTCAGGGAAAGGTGGGATGCAGGCAGTGGGGGCAAAAGAGACTATGCTAAAATATGGAGGTGGACTTTGGGGTGGGCCTGTGGCTAAAAGGACTCTTAACTACTTCAGGGATGAGGAAATTAAACAGTTGTAGGTTTATTTCCCTCTTCCCTTTCCTCCTCCTCCTCTCTCTCTCTCTCTCAGTTGGATGTTGGTAACAGATCAACTGTCTGATTGGCTTTCTTCCCCACACACTCAACACTGCCATGGCTGGTGTATGTGCTTTGTCCATATCCCCCTGCCACCTCCAGCACAATCCTGATTAATGTTTACAAGTAGCTTTTAAAATAAGGAAGGGATGAAATTAAGTGGCTTGCAGCACAATTTCCCTCCACTATTGCAAGCATGTCAGACCCTGCCCAAAATGTCCCTATTCAATTAGCCACCCATGGATGGGGGCAGAATTTCAGTGCACATGTGGGTGTCTGCCCAGAGTGGCCATGTTGCACTTTTCAGTGGCAGTGTGCTGGAGGAGAGTGGCACTGGTGCCTCTGCTACAGGACAAAGATACTCTGTGCAGCTCAGTTAGGTTTGTCATCTTTTAATGTTTCTCAAAGTAAAGTATGGAGTCTATGCTGAAGTCAAATAATAGTGGGATTTCCAACTGTGGTGAAAATGATCAGTTTCCGTGACAAGCTACCCCTGTGCATCAAAGGCCTTTTCATTTGTCTACCTTTGCTGCAAGCCAATGTTTGATGACACAATCATGGATGATAAATAATAATGATGGTGATGACATTCAGAATTTGGGAATTTCAAAAACCAATGCTAAGATTCAGAGCTCTCCAGATCCAGTACCAATCAAGACCTACTGGCTTCAGGCTTAAGCCTGGTACATGATGCTTGAAGCTGTAAGCTGTTCCCATCTTACCACAGCCCCCTTCCCTGCACATCTGGCAGGGAAGGGGACCTGAAGAGCTTGTACAGAGCTTCCATTAGGCCCAAGACATCACCAGAGTAGGTTCCCAGGCACAGAGATTAACTGGAAATGTATTTTATTTCACATGATTCCAAATAGTGGGACTTTGGAGGTATGTTTCTGGCCTTCTTGGGCACTCCCACAAGCGCTCTTTGAGCTACTGACTTAATTAGGGAGACTTCACCAATTGTGCCAACTGCTGACTCGGAGCAACTTGGCAGTGCAACCAGTGGCAAAATGCTGTGTTGGCCAGGAATGTAAGGATGTGTGATCCCTCTAGGTCAAGGGCATGGCCATGTTCTCTGAAGTTATTTGACTCATAGAGGACTGGGGAAGTCACCCAGCTCCCCATTCCAGTTTAGCTCCCCACTCATGCTCTGGTGCCTAACAGAGACTTCCACTGTGAAACAACATGATTGGGAACATGAAAATACCTGCACTTCAGAATGGTCTTGGGATAAAGGCAATTTTATGTTTGATTTATTTTGGAAAATCAATGTTACTGGAATGAATTCTAAATTTAGTTTGTAGAGGTGTCAGACTGGGGTGCTTGCTTGTGCCTATTACATATGTATGTGTCAACAATCTGTTAGATAAACTCATTTCCAGATACTCTGTTCTGGTTTTTTCCCCTCAGAATTGTTCATATGAGGTATCCTTTAAAATGGATGCACTGCATTGTTTCCATTACAAGTGGTGGAAACCTAGCAAATTACCATAATTGAAGGAAGGCTGGGGGAAATGTCTTCAAGATTCAATTTTCTCTTGAGGCTTCTTTTAAAGGCAGAGAATACCATTTTTATCATCCCATAGCTATGATGGACACAAGATCAAGGTGTATTCATTACAATCACATATACACAATGGAGATACCAGAAACATTTCATTAAAAGAAACAATAGATTAACATTGCATGGGAGACACCATTGTGATACAGATTTATTTTGTTATGGAATACCTTTTTTCTCCTAGCTCTTTGGTGAGGAATAGAAACTTCTTAGGAAAACAACATTATATTTGGAATCTTTTAAAATAAAATAAACAATGCCTCAGAATTATGTCATTTCACCTTGCACATAACAGCTGTCATTGCTGAGTTCCTGAAGTGACAGGTTTCATGCTTTATTTGCCATTGAATATGTAATTATCGATTTATGTTTGGAATAGTAAAAGCAACAATCTCAGGTAAACTTTCGAAGAACCAGTGAAGCCATTTCAAATTTAACATTTTCAAACAGGAAGAACTGAAAAATCTTCAATGTGCTAGTACTAACACTTCACAGAAAAAGGGCACACTCTTTTAAAAGTGTGTAATACCACAAGAGCTTTTAGAGTGCTTTGTAGCATCAGAACTTTCTTTCTCACAGAATTACTATTTTTATTGTTTCAGTTTGTTTCAGTTAGCTGATATGCCTACTATTTCAACCGTCCACAACATTGCACCCTCCAGATGTGTTTGAATATAGCATTCTGATATCAGGTCTGAGTGGGCAATGCTGGGATTACAGTCTGCCACATCTGGAGGGCAACAGGTTGAGGAAGGCTATCCTGTTAAGTTTGCTTAATTCAGGTGCACTTACTTAAACCCAGGTTTGCCAGGATCAAGTTTCTGAAGAAGGGTTACAACTTTGTGGATTTGGGTGTATATGTATGCAAAAAGAGAGAGAGAAAGACTGAGAAGAACTTGACAGAATGTATATGCATAGGGTGGAGAAAGTGGATTGTACAGTTTTTCGTCCTCTCTCATGCTATAAGTCTGAGTCATCCAAAGGTAGGAAATTCAGAACTGACAAACTTTAGCACTTCTTTACCAATGTACATATACTTAGTGTTAAGGGCAGTCACTGCAAAGAAACACTGATATCCAGTAACTCAGATGATGAACAGACAAACAAGTGAAGAATCTGTATTGTGGCTGTACATCATGCTGGTCATATGCCGTCTCCAGGATCTGAAGCTGTTTGTTGCAGAATACCAGCTGCTGGGAAGCAACAAGAGAGGCATTTTCCAAAATGCCTTGTTTGTTGGCATAATCCTGATCCTGTGTGAAAAAAATGTAGATTATGGATTTACAGCTTAGTTTTATACATGTTTAGTCAGAAGTAAATTCATCTGCAAATTCTTTTGTTACTACCCAGTAAATGGGTATAGGATTGCAGCCTTAGGAAACTTGGGGAGAACCTACTTGGTGTGGGAAAGACAAAGCAGGAATAACCGACAAAAATCTGCAATGATGCATGATGTTCTTTTAGGATTGAGTATTAAAGCATTATAGGCCTTAAAGTTGGATATGAAGGAAGAAAGTGAGGTAATATCACAGAGGTGTGGTGGGAGGAAATTCCGGACAGCAGGAACAAGAGAGTATAGGTCAAATAATTTAAGACATCAGGAAACCTTAAAGCAGCTACTGAGGCAGAGGAGAAGTCTCAAACAAAGTTTGATTGGAATAGGATGGCAGAGAGATAAATGGAAATCAAGGCCATGGAGACCAAGAAAGGAAAAGATCGGGAGCTTGTGCTGGATGTCTGCAGTGTTGCGGGGCTGTGTTGTTATTATCTGGCTTGTTCCATGACAGCTCTGCCAGATAAATGCCACAATCCAACTGTGGTTCGGCTAGTAAAAGTTTTATACATGATGCAGGTAGTTCTGTTCAAATGGGATAGGGATAGATGTTCAGATGCACATTTCCATCAACTTTCGATGATAAATTCCTGCCATTTTATGTTTTCTGTGCAAAATATGATTTGTCAGCTACAGCTGAACGGCAATATGCACAATTGAAATATCTGTTAGAACCTAGCTCTGGCCCCTATTAAACTCTCTTTGCTTCAGAGCACCTTTGTTATTGGAATAACAGCTGCTCATAGAGGCTGTCGACCCACAATACATGCTTATGAATATCTATTATTGGTGAACAAATATGATACACAACATCTTAAACAAGCATGGAACAATGTATTGGAGTATCCTATTTTGCCCAATGGAGTGCTTTGCTGGCATCTGTTTAAGAAGGGGTAAAAGAACTTAGGCGTCATTTAATTCAGTAAAAAATAATGTTTCAAGTATACCAGATACCACAAATTCTTTTCAATAATGTTATAATTAAATTGTCTAATTTGTGGAGGTGCAATATAGCTAACACTTCTCTTATTCTGTTTTGACAAGGCCCAGTGGCTCCTTTTTGGAGGAGATAATAATTTGGATACTTTTGAATTTAAACGATCTTTAATATTCTTTTTAACTATGCAGCTTTTGATGTTTCATGCAAGGGTAATGTAAATGTAAATGCCATTTTGACAGCTAAAAGACTAATATTACAACATTGGTAGGACAAATGGCCAGCTCCAGGAAGACAATGTGTGGAGGATTTGACAAAGCTTTTGATTTTTGAACAGGTGGTTTTGTAGGCATAATTTATGAATGGGAATTACATGGACATCTGGGCTGCTTTTGTCAAAGTCTATGCATAATTATTTTAATAATAAAATCACCATCCATAATTTATAATAATAATCTTTAATAATAATTGCCATATACAAAACAAATAGGAGTACATATTATATATGCATTCATTGTAATGGGTTCATTCAACTTTTGTGTAGGAAAACAGTAACCCTCTATTCTATTCTATTTCTAAGCTTCTAGTTTTGTTATTGACATTCACAATAAAATTGATTTTAAGAATTGCTCCCAAAAGGACTGGGAGCTCTTCCCTTTATATAGCTCCAGTGGAGGATTTTCCAATATTTGTCCACAGAGTCCTAAGAGAATGAAACCTGAGATTTAATGCTTCTCTACATGAAGCATTTGTTGTGTACTCATGATGCCTCATACACAGAAGTTTGCAGGTCCTTACATGATAACATCATCTTCCAGTGGCTTTTTCATGTCTTCCAGACATTTTTGTGGCTTTTTTAAAGCTAGGATTGTCAGCTATTATTTTGCATTGTGTTAGGAAGCATTACAAAATGGACGTCTATTTTTTGCAATTGCACTAGACTGCAGCTCCACATTGTGAGTGTGCAAAAGGTCATATGGGATGGCTGGCAAAGTCCCACCCACACAGAAAAAAAGATATGTAAAGGACAGAAACTTTTTCTCCCAAGAAAAGCAGAGGACATTTTAGTAAAGGAGTAGGTTAAACAACTCATGTAGAAAAGCCCGTAATCATTCCATTCCATTTTGTGGAAAAACAGGGGAAAGTGTGTTTGTGTGTGTGGGGGGGCTGTTGTTTGTTTTGTTGTTTGTGTTTTGTTTAGCAAAAGCCCAGCTTTGTATCCTTGGCATATTCATGGTGACAACTGACCTAATCTCAAGAATTTAAAAATATCCCAGAATTACTCGAGTGACTCTGAATACTTGTTTCAGGTATAGATAAGACCTGTTCATCTTATGCCATTGCAAGGACATGACAGAGTTGCCTAATAGAGGCTATATTGCTAAAACAATATTTTCATAATGGCTATCCATTGCACAGGCTCTGAAAAATACAATAGGAAATGTAATGAGTGAAAATGGAAAGACACTTTAATGTTTCTGAAGTGAGTAGCTGGGGACTTAGATGGTCTCTTCACAGATGACACATCTCCTAAATGGGAATATTGTGAAGGGACTGAAAAAGACAAATGGATGTTTCTTCAATTCTCTTTGGACACTAGAGATTTGTTTTGAATCCATTAAAATACATTTTGCTTTTACCACAAGTCTGCAACAAAGAACTGCCCTTGACGTGTGGAGGAGAGCTAGAAGGAGAACATGAACTTATGAAATCCCCAAGCCCTTAGCCAACAAGTTTCAAATATTAAACAAAAAAAAATGTCTATTTTTCCTTTCCTTTTTAAAAAGCTCCTTCCATATCTGTGTCTTTATTTCAACACTCAACAATGCTCAAGACCCATAATAGAAAAATTCAAACCTGACCTCAGTGGACTTCTTTAAAAAGTTGTAGGTTCATAACAGTCATTGTTATATCAATTTCTCAGTGGTAATTTAGAGTAATCCATACCCTAGCTCATAGTCTATAAGTTGAAATGCAGTTAAGGGTTTCTTCAATTTGTTTCTGGCTTGAAATGAGAATCCAGGTGCATGTTACAGCTTCTCATTGCTTAGAATCCCAAAGGCTGGGAGTGGCTTTCTCTGCCCTCCAGGAGAGGAAAATAGCTTTGAAATTATCTTTTCCTAAGCCAAAACGAGCCAAAGGGACTGTATTCCACTGATTGGCTGTTTTCAGTGGAAGAGACATAGGAAATTTTAAAAATGCCCAGGCACCAAGGTGGTGAAATGCTGAAGTATTTAAAAAAGAGTAAATGATTATGATTTCAATAAGGCTGCCATCTATAGCCTTTTACTTGGGAGTAAGCACCACTGAACTCAATGGGACTGACTTAAATGTACCAAAAATAGACCCATTCAGATTTAACTATGAATGTATCTATGAGCTGATTGTTCCCACTTTGGTGCAATCTGAAATGGCACACTTAACTGACACCAAGTCAAGCAAAGCATTGGTCCTTGCATCTTGCCAATAAAAAGTTAATGGTGAGCTCATTTGCTCTGTGATGGAATCTATTTAGTTGTAATGGAAACACTTCTGGTTTGCATTACGTTTATGAAGCTGAGCAAAGGCACATGCAGTGTCAGCTCTGTTTACACACCTGAGTTCCATTTTTACCTTTCTCAGTAATGTGTGCCTTTGAAAACAAGCCATTTTACAAGGTTACAGCACTGCAGAGAACTTAGCTTCTTGGAGACAAATGTCACCCTCTCTTACGATGGTGCAAATCAATGGAATTAAAATGATGTATTGGAAAGTGTAATTTGCCCTTGAGGACTTGGTGCAGCTAAAAACATGTTGTAGCTTTCCTACTGATGGCTAAAATAGTAAATAAACAAACAAACAAATAAATCAGGAAACTCAAGGAGCATACTTAGCTTATTTCTGTATTCTTTTCACAAGTGTAAGTTAAAGCTTGCTTATAAATATACATGTTGCAGTTCATAAAACCACTTTAAATTCGTTCATTTTTTGCATACCGCAGATGTACAAAAATATCTTATGTGCAACCTCATAATCAGGGAAGCTTGAACTCTGTGTGATTGCCATTGGAGTGCATGCTGCAGTAGCAACTGAAGTTCAAGAGGAAAGTGAATGAAAATGTGGAGAAAAAGTTGCAAAGATTGTTTTGTAGCTGTTGATGGTTCAAGATGACCAACTTGTTTCCCCCCCTAAAGCATATTTTTCCATCTCAAGAGATGGAAATATTATAAATGAGGAAAGGAGTTTTGCAAGGCAGTATCTGAGTCTTGATTCAGATGTGACTTAAATGCATTACTTTTTCTATAAGAGGAAGGAATGTCTTGCCACCATACAAAACTGAAAAGTGGTTTCTGGTAGCATTCAGTGGCCAAAGCACTGATACAGGTAGGTCCAAAGTCCAGAACCCACCACCACCACCGCCACACAAAGATTGGCAGTTAATGGGACAGCAGTGAACTGACCTGGGGTTGATACCTGGGTGAGTGTGCTGGGGATGCTGGGACTGATGCTGCTTTCTTTCTGCTTATTTTGTAGGACATTTTGTCATAAGGAGTTGCTAGCTGGGGATGTAGATGGCAATGCATGCATATTTCATTGTTCCTTATTGCTCGCATGACATCAAGTTTAGCATTAGGGCAACAGAAGCAATCTCCATTCTATTTCTGTAATCATGATGGTACCATGAATTCAGTGAATTTAAAATGCAAAACTACATTTGCTCAGAGTATTTTCCTTTATTTTCTTTTTATATTAAAGTTGGATACTTGCTTGTTCCTTCCTTCCTTCCTTCCTTCCTTCCTTCCTTCCTTCCTTCCTTCCTTCCTTCCCTCCCTCCCTCCCTCCTTCCTTCCTTCCTTCCTTCCTTCCTTCCTTCCTTCCTTCCTTCCTTCCTTCCTCTGTAATATATCAGAATTGCAGAAGCAGTCAGAAAGCATAGAATGGCTGTTTTAGCAGGGGAAGAGAAAGGTCAATTGTGCGCTTTACAGTACTAGACATGGTCATCTAAAGGTGAATCCCTATAAGAACATTAAGTCTAAGGCCTATAACAGAAATATACAACCATTTGTAGCCCATGGGCGCTGTAGGCAGTTTGAGAAACTGTCCTGGGCGCCAGCACAAAATGGGTGTCCTATAGATGAAAGTATCAGCTTGTAGCCAACTACCTCATTTCCCAAGAATGTCTCTAAACCCCACATATGGTTTAAAGGCATTCATGGGAAAACAAGATGGGAGCAGTTAGAGGCTCTCAATTTTTTTGAAGTGATCCTAGCAGCCAGTAAGAAATGTTGTCCTCTGAAATGAACAAAACACAATGAAACATAGGAGGGATAGGCACCTTGGTGGATTCCAAAAAAGGATGGGCAAACCTATAGCTTCATGATTAGCCAGAATCATACAATCAATATGTCACTAGCAATTTTAGCTTATTCATACATGACAAACCATGCCCCGGGTTTGTGGCAAAAAAAGTCTTGAGTGTCTATGCTTCTCCCTGCCTCATATTTAGCCAAACCTTTGAATACAGCCTACAAGCTGTACATACAGAGGTTTTGTTCAGAGTTTGGCTAGACATGTGGAGGTCAGGTGACTGGCCAGTGAGTATGATCCTATTCCCTTCCCTTCCCAGTTTTTATATCGAACATGGCTCATCATCTGAATAGGGATATAATTGCACAATTCAATTTGCTTCCACTAAATTTATCCTTTCCTTCACAGAACTTAGGTTTTGATTTACACTGCAAGTTTCCCTACTCATAATTAACATTTCTTTGTTACTTGCATTCCTTATTACAAAATGCATGCAATTAAAAAGTCTGCATTAATTTATTTTCTGTAGGCAGCCCAAATGGGACATGATTACATGTAAGTCCTCATTAACATTTCTGGTCATTCTGCTGGTCAGTACATCTGAGTGCAAGAAACCATTCAAGCTTCTCTGGCCTTCAGCACAGAAATAATTCAGCTCCCCACTGCAAATCCTTCATAATTAGGTTATATTTTTGTCCTTTAATCTCCTACTCTGAGAGTTATTAGTGATTTAGAGCTGAACCACATCATATATGATAATTTAGCTTATCAAGTTTTAAAAGAACATTTGTTTTGTTTTGAATCTTGAGAGACCCTGTTTGAGCTTAAAACTGTATGAGATAAGTAGCACTGTGGAGGGAAGATGTAATTTCATTTTTATTATATACTATTTCTTAACTCATTAATAAGGCTGGAAACTGTCAACTTGGAGATGCCCTGAACTGTCTGAAAATAATATGTACAAACCTTGGGCAAGGACTAGGTCAGAATGACTTATGGGTTTGGCCTTCAAGCAAGAATCCTTTTCACATATTCAGAATGCATGTAGTTTCAACACAAGTTGATCCCAAGGTTAGAACAGTGGATAGCACTTGTATTCACAAGAGGCAGTCTTCCCCAAACTAGTAGTCTCCAGATGTTTTGCAACTTCCATTTCCCAGTCAGTGTTCCCAACAGGGAAGAGCAATACCTAATCAAATGTACCAAGTGCAGGAATTCTAATCTCATGAAGAGAGTTTACATGAAAGCTGCATGAAGATCAGCTCTGTTCCATCCTTTAAAATCAATGGCAATATCAACAGACATATCCTTGATAGTTTTTAAATGTTGAAAAGTTTTCAGTTGTTTTAGTCTTTGATGGATTCATAAATTACAAGGTTATATTTTTTCAGGTATTGTTATTTTCTGATCATGTGCAGCCCATAAAGTTCAAGGATTCCCTTCTTGCTCTAGTTCTTTTGGTAATAATATTATCTTGAACCAAACCAGAGGATCGTTTTTCATGTTATGATGAATAGGAAGAATGGTATTATCTGGTATTGTTATGGTATTATCTCTTTCCAAGTTTCTGCAGATTGGGTGAATGTAAAAACACTTTATCTCATGATCTTTGGGGGAAATCAGATATTTTCAAAGGAGCTACATTCAGCTTCCACACACAATGCTGTGCCTCCTTCATCAACACACACATTCTTCCAGGCTGCAATTCCACAAAGACAATTTTGTGTCACCAATGGATACAACTGATCCTTCAAATGTTGCTGGACTACGGTTCATATCAGCCATGACCATTGCTGGTAAGGCAGGTGAAGATGACTGAAAGTCTGAATAGATCAGTGAATGTTTTGCAGACACCAGTATCGGAGCAGGACTTGAATCAATCATTGCAATAGAATAAAAACAGATAAAATGGATTATGCAGAGGATTATTACACAGCATTCCAAATATCGCACAATTACTGACAATCATTTAGTGACTATGTACAAATAAATATCATGATGATTTTGCTAGAGCTACTTGAGCTTAGTTTTAACCCACACTGAGGGAGATGGATGTGGACACCCCGTAGATGATGCAAACCCATTCTGAATTAGCAATCATCTAATTCATGGAAAAAATAGAAAGCACAATCCCCTTAATCCATTCCATTAAAAATGTGGTTAACAGGAAGGTCAAGGATAAGGACACACACTGCAATTAACAGCTCCTCAATCGAGCAATAGGCAAGTAAACATAAGACAAGTTTAATAATGAGCAAATCCTTTGATACCAAGAATATATTTATAGAACAGCAATTTACATAACTCTGTAGGGATCCTATTTTTATTTCTTGGTATACCTTGCTAGGCACTTCTATAGATAGGTTTAGGAAGAATGTGCTTTTTTCTCCCTCTTCTTTCTTTAGACTTTTCTGTCTGATCTTCACACCCTTTAATGTGGCATCATGGTTGTGTGCAAAATAGTACTTAGCATTACTCTGTGATCCACTCTGTAAGAATAAAAAGGGATCTGAAACAATGCAGATTATTAACACTCCTATGATTTGCACTTAGAAGTGAGCTTTTAAAGGAGAACTGATGTACCTCATGCACCAGATAGCTATTTTTGCTCTTCAAGTGCTGGTATTCTAAAGAGTTGATCGCTAGTCTTTTGTTTAGTCACAGGGCTGGTGATAAGAGTACTATATTCTGATATGAATAGCATGAACGCTGAGGCTTGAATTCTGTAGACGATACCTTCTCCCTCACACGCTCCCTCTCCCTCTCTTTCTCTCGTTTGGTGAATGTGTCTTTCGATTCTATTTTTATCAAGAAACAGTTAAGGTAGGAACATTTTATTTTGTTAGCTATATATTTTTAAGACTTTGAAGGAGTTTGCCTAACCTCCTTTGTGAATCTATGAAGCTTTATAGAGCTCTGTGTCATGCTTGCCCATCTCCTCAAAAAGAAATGGAATGGATGGGGAAGACCCTAGCAGCTTTAACTACTGGTGTTCTTTCTTCTGCTGTGACTCCAAAATCAAATTTAGCACCAAAGCAGTAGAAGCAGCTGGGCCATGGGAAAATAAAACATCTGGCAGCAGAATTTAGAAATCCTTACTGACCACCCTCCCCACCAAGAAAACTAAGTGACACTGAGTGTTTCAGGGGGAAAAAATAGAATGAGTGAAATATGTACAGCTTGGTAAGTAAAGTCACTTATGTCACTTGTATGAGATCTTTGACACTGAACTTTATAGAATTAAATGTTCTGTTCATGATATTTAATGCATAGGCAGGTTATAGGCGGCATCCTGGCATTGGTTCCCATAAGAATGGGAATGGGATAAAATAACTTTTTGAATCACTGTAGAGAAGATAACTAAATGATAACTAGAATACTGTTGTCACCATTTGAATTATGCACATTTGATTAGGGCTTATGGAAGAGGGTGACTTAGGGGATATGGAAAAGGCAGCAACTCCAGGGCAGGTGAACAAAGTTAGTAGATAGTGGTGGGATTCACAACTGGGGAAATTAGGAAAAAAGACTCTTAAGCATAACAAAAGTAAATAATAGCAATGCAAATGCATTAAGGAGACACAGAAGGAAACCTCGAGGAGTGGGATTTATGATGCCACTTAGTATAACCTTTGTTTCAGTGACGCAGTCTGTTAACAGGAAGGGGAGGTTCACAGAGAGACTGGTAGGGAGCAGCAAGGGCAGTGATATGTTGCAGTAGTTTGTGTTTGCACCAAACAAAGAACTGGTAATTTTACAAGCAGGCTTATTATTTCACGGACAGATGCATTGGCTAAAGTGCCAGTCTAATTCACCGAAAGCTTGTGGTGGTGGTACAGAGCAGCCAGGGCTGCACTGGAACACAGTGGCAGCACTTTTTTCAGTAGTGGGTATGAGGACCTCATCTGCCAGCCAATCAGGCTTCTCTGTTCCCTCGGTGCTTAGCTCTAATCAATATAGTGTTTCCTATCCTAATGCAAATTTTGTGGCGGCTTGGTCTAGAATGAATGGGCAATTAGGACCATTTAGCTTTACAAAAGACCATGGCAGAGATAAAATGGCTAGAACCATTTTGTTGATATTGAACCACCCAGGTGCTTGAATATTTGGTCACTGCTTGGAGGTGTGGATATGGGGACTGTCATGAGGAATTACTGCACTTCAAAATCTACCACTGCACCACGGCTGTGGCTGCTCAGCCTGCCAAGATAATAGTCAACCCTTGTTCCTTATGGAAAGCATCTTGAAACCACTTCCAGCCTTCTCCTTCTTCAGCTGTTTAAAACAGTCCTATGTCTTAACAGGCCATTTTGATTTACAAATGTACACACAAGGTGACATTAAGGGACACTGCTTAGAAGGACAAAACATATAGCTCATATCATTTGGGATCTGCAGTCTATTTTATAGCATCTTGTGTAGTCTTTGGATTTTGGCTGTGCATTTACTTTAATTACTGAATGGTTGGATGCTGTAGGGTGCAGAGTGCTTTTTCCAAGCTAATGAACATATCTTCATATTCCCACTGAAATTCATTCACTTTCAATTGCTGAGTGTATATCAGGTGGTACTGAGCAACTTCCAGGATAAGACACTAATTAAGCACCAGCACTGAAAAGTGTTCCTTTCTTATTCATCCTTAAAATTCATTTTCCTCTGCTATACATGTGTCAAAACATGTCAAAGATTATGAGCTGGGTCTCTAGAGATCTTTCCAATCCTTGACTCCATTAATCTTATATCTTCTCTTTTATAAAATGATTGTGGAACATTTTATATTCACTTTCACGCCTTTATTTTTCCTCAAAGGCTTAGGATGGGGTTTGATTTTTCATCCAAGTTCAAATTAACTTGGACTTTCTGTGAATGGTAGGTTTGATGGTCATTTATACCTACTGAAATATATATTGCCCTCTGTGTACTTTTTTTCCTAAGAAAACAGAGCATTTACCAAGCCAGTTATAATAATCATCAAGAGCTATGCAAATGCATTGGCAAGGAAGTGTACAAGGGTCTTTGCATATTATAATTTTCAATAAAACATGTAAAGAGGATTAAAGCCAAAATAAAATCCCAAAGGTTTCATAATCACTTCTCCTTACAACAAAATATTAACCATTTATGCAATTAGAGCTGCAATCCTATACACACTTACCTGGGAGTGAATCCCATTGAGTACAAGGCAACTTACTCTGAGTAAACATTTATGGGTCTGCATGGTATGTGCCCTAGTGAGTATATATTCAGGTTGATATATTGCTTTTAGTTACTGCTAAAATACAAAAATGTGCATTAGAAAAGAAAACACTATGTAGTACTCTGCAGATGTATTGGACTTCAACTCTATGAACCCCAACAACCATTACCAAGGCTCAGGAATGCTGTAAGTTGTGATCCAATAGAACAAGAGGGCACCATGTTGGGGGAAGGCTGACTAAATATTTGCCTGTGACCATTTCCATGATCCATTTTCCTTTAACCCATGACAACTGATATAAAAGACCCGGCCACATGGGATACCTGGTGCTCCACTGTGGTTGTACATGTGCTGCTATGGGAAGTTTCCCTTAGTGGGACACAGTGGTGCTGGGGTGGGAAGGAGAAGACAGGATGTGCTTGTTGCAACTAAGCAGCTATTGGACCCAGGAAGACAGCATCACCATTGGCAGAAGTAGCTGGGGCTGCCTAGTGCAGGCATGTGGTTGCCAAACATGAGACCATCATCACCACTCCTCTTGCATGTATCCTCACTAGGGGACCAGGTCTCCTGCCTGCTGGATGCAGCTGCTTCTCATTCACAAGGCCCTTTTGTGCACACACAGGCGTATTTCCACAGGCTGTCTGAAGTGACGGTTGCAAGGAAGGAAAGTCTTAACATATTTCAATTTCTCTGTAATAAGCAAGCTTAGGTTATAAAGAAAGGGTAAATGTAATATGACATTTATGGGCCGTTAAACAGTTTAGTATTCTTTCCAGTATCTGCTCATATTTCCTTTATATATTTCACTAATAAGAGTTTTTCCATTTTCAAAAGAGAAAAAGAATCTATGGAAAAATTCATTGCAACACTGGCAGAGTAAAAGTGTTTGATACCCACAAAACAAAACAAATCAAAACAAAAAATCCCCATACAAACTTATACTCTTTTTTAATTGAAATAAATCAGTCTGATGAGATGTGAACTCCTCTTTTTGCTTACCAACATACAATAACTATTGGAAAGCCATTTTAGCAGAAAGTTTAAAATGTGGAATGATGCACTCCTAGGCAATCCTAGAAATGTTTACTCAGAAGTAGATCCATAGAGTTCAAAAAAGTTTACTCTTGGATAAGTATATATAGGTGTCTCAGAGCTCATTTTCTAAAGTTGAATTGTAACTACTACTAGTAATAACAACAATAATAATAAATGCAAGCAAACTACTTTCATGGAAACCTGTGTCCATATTTCTGTGAACTTGACATTAACTTTGTTAAGTTCAAGAAGCTCATCATTTTTTCTACTTTATACAAATTTTTATCATGAAATATTAACAGAGAGAGAAAAAGAAATTAAGCATTTAATTTGGCATTTGCTTTAGCATTACTCCACCTACTGGAGCTGTGCTAAACTATGCTCCTGCCATCCATTTGTAGAGGATAACAAATGTTAGCTATATTCAAAATACTAACCCAACAATCACCGAATAGCAGTGGCATGCAAAGCCCTTGTGCAATGGGTAAATATGGATAACATTGTTCACTACATTACATGTCAGTGAATGGGTGAAAACAGATGAGTTATCTGCCCACAGGGGGAGGGAGAGAAATAGGAGAAGAAACTCAGACAGCTGCTTGAATGAACAGGTCAGTCAAACATCCCAGATGCAGGTTGTCATGGATGAGCTTGCCCATATCTACTTCTGAAAAAAGGAATGCCAGAAGTCACAATAAATTTATTCTCCAATCATGATGCCAATTTGTACGTAGTAGCAGAGTGCCATATAGTGCCACGACCAGCCACACAAGCAATCGTTTAAACTTCTGGTGAGCAAATTTCTCTTTACCTAGCATCCAGGGGTTCCAGCCAGATCATCTTGTCCTTGGGAACCTGCAGTCCTGGTGCTCTCTCTTCCATAAAACTCATTCTCCCTTAACTGCACCAGATAGCAGTCATGGTTCCAGCTACCAAGTGCAGGCAAAGCCTTTTTTCCAAATGCATGTCTCTTCAGCCAAACCAGCAAGTACATACTTGGTCTTCAAGATTAGCCTTTCCTAGACATGTAGACATGCTGAAGGGCCAGTGAACAACATACATCCTACAACATACATGCATAAGGACTTGGACTAAATGGGGGCCAAGAACATGCAAAGCAAGCATTGGGATGACTAGGCATTTTCTATCTAATTTTATCTATCATGTCCCCAAGTAGTCCACCCTTTATGAAGTAATTTTTGCCATTGGAATATCCCTATTGATTGATATGACTGAGCCCATTTTGATAAAGTGAGCTGTAAAATTCACAAGTGGTAAGCTGTGTGCTAACAAATTCTAGTACAAATAGCTCTCAACCCATACATTATAAACAACATACAATCCACATGAATAAATAAGGGATCAAAGAAGTTGACCAGACATACTATCTTAGCATAAAAGGTCCTGATGAAATAGGGATATAGCAGGATGGTTCCATTCTGCCCAGAACAACCCATTATTGAGCCTCTGTTTATGAAAGACTTCAGTTCCTAGTGAATTGGGCATCCTGTTCAACAGACTTTAGAAGACTGAAGAAGGTAGTTTTGAAGGCCATCCTTCTGCTTTCCAAGAAGTTAGCAACTCCTTCCTCATCATCTCCATACTAGCTTGCCTTCACTGCTTCAGCTTCCTTTCTTGTGGCAGGACACATGTCATGCACTACTTTGGAGACTCAAGCTCCTTCAGTAACATTATGACTGAGGAAAAGGGCTAGCATACAAGATATGCTCCATGCTCTACAGTTCAGGCCCTGGAGCCCCATTAAAGAGGACGTTCATTTTTCTGCCATCTCACTTTTAAAAAAATGAAAAGCAATTCTTGCCTATACAGTGAGCTTTCTTTCCAAAACCTGCAAAAGGGTGGGGTAAAACCAACAAAGGCAGAAGGAAGGGTGTCATCTCCTTTCATGATTTCTACTGATGCAAAATGTACCATCAGTAGAAATCACAACAGGAGATAACACCCTTCCTTTCGGCTCTGTTGGTTTTATCCCACCCTTATTACGGAATGTAGCATAGACAGAGAATCTCTCCTTTCCTTTGAAAAGTGTCCCCGGTTTCATCCTACACCAAAGCAGAATAAATATGGGTGGCTTTAAAGAACAGCAAATTGTCAGCAATGGGGTGGGTTGCCTTGCCGAGTTCTGTTTCTGAAAAACTGATGCTGAAAATGTCTTGTGCCAGCCCTGTAGTGTCATGAAAATTAAATAGGCAAATGAACTTGGATAACTAAGAGTTCAAGATATTTTAGATATGTCTGAATCTCCCTACATCACTGCAAATAAATTGTCTATAATATTGTAGAGTAAGAGGTTTTCCCATAATACTTCTCTGTGTTTTATCAATATATGCAGACAGTTCTTTGAAGCAATATTGCAATAAATGTTCACATGAATTAAATTCTCATTTTAAAAATAATAGTGTGGCAGTTGCTAAGGTGTGAGTAAATACTTTATGACATTGTCTGAACAATTACAACAGTAGGCAAATGCTGTTGCACTTGAACTTCACTCAGCTATTCAGAACTGAAGTTTATAGGATGTGATTTCCTACCACAGTAGAATTGCAAAAAAGCTCCAATACAAACAAGTACACAGAAGCATTACCAAAGATCCTGTCATTTCCTGAAGTCAACTGTTGCTGGCATGAGCGAGGAACATAGACGTTATAATATCTGTTTCAAATAGCAGGATTTTCTTCTGAAGAGACATCATTCCAAACGCTTGTTACAAAAGAAAGATTCCTCCATCATGGTTTCAGTGAGCATGCTGGCTCCACGTTTCTGAGGCCCTGGGGCAATATACTCACAAGAAGCTCCTTTCATGAATAAGTCTAACTATCTCCAGTCATGGTTACCAACTATTATTGGTAACAGTAATTATCTTCTTCCTCATCATTGCCATCACTTGCTTGACAGCAAGCCAATGATCAAGAGGCAGTAGCACCTATTGCTCCTTCTTCTGGACACTGCAGGCTGGCCCAGAGTGAGAACCAGGTTGAAAAGCATGAGAAGGTGAGAGTGGTCAGTAAGTCTATGCTACCTGTGGCCCTTTAGTAGGTATCCAAACATGTCTCCATTTGACACAAGCAGTTATACCACATTCTTGGCCAGCTTTTGCTTAGGGAAAAGCACAATCCAGTTGGGGAGAGGGACATGTTCTCCTTCTCTAGTTCCACCAAGGAAAGGCTGGATAGCAATAGCTGTTCAGTGCAGCTCTTTATAGTTTTTTTGGCCACTAGTACCACTCTCCAGACAAAAATCATATACAGCAATACAGCAGGGCTTCAGTGCAGGCCAGATCTAATGCAGACTTAGCATTCCAATCAGTGTTCTCTGGATGCCTATAGCACAATTGTTTAGTAGCTTGCTGAGTTCTGGGCAGTCTCTCTCCTTCTCTCCCCTTTGTCTCTAGTTCTAAAAAGCAAAAATGCCTCCTAAAATTTAATTACAATAACTACTGTAGATTAAAATACTCTTGTCTATTAGGAATTTCTGCTCATTTGGCCCGGTGGTGTTTTCCCTTCAGCAGGACTCACCACTGAATGAAGCCCTTGAGATCTTCTCCAGAACTAAACTTGGCCCTCATATTGAAAGAGTTTCAGCATCCCCATTCAAGTACAAAGCTGACTCCACCTCTACACTTCTTGAAACCTGTCCCTTGGTCATTTTTATCTTATATTCCCAAATGAGTACAAAATATGCATGCAGTGTCAGCCCTGAGGTAAGAACTCAGACAGAAGTTCCTTAGGAGAAGTTGTTGCACTTGCAGCCAAGTGGTGTTGCTTTTAAGAAGTGGCAACTCCAAGATGGCAGGCTATATAAATGGGACTATGATTTCTGAAATTGCTGTTACTGCAAACATGCAAATCACAGTGAATGCCTAGAGAGATGGTGAATGTGGAGACACCGTTTCTTTACAAGTAGCGCTGCTGTGTGACCATTATCCTTCCATCAGAACACAAATAAGTCCTGTGTATCCTGAGACTCTTATGAGGGAGTCACAATTAGTGTGGAACAGCCCAGACTGTGAATAATACATGTGCACTTGAACATCCGCTTTCTGAACAAACTATGTCACTATAAGGACTCCACATTTCCCAAAGCACTGCTTTAGAATATATTGCAACTGAACACATGGTTTGGCTTCCACTTCTGATACATTGCATGAGATGTTTTTTAGGAATTTACCCAGCACACAGTCAAAGGAAATATGTGCTGCAAAGCATAAACAAAAGAACCTTATATCCTGGATGACCAGATCTGTAGGAAAGGGAGTTTTGGAGAGTGCAACTTGGGATAAGTGAAATTAATAGAGTAGAAATCCCCTTTCTGTCAAACTTTTCTATACAATAACCTGTTCTATACAATATCTGACTGCTCTAGTTACATTATTCATGCTATATTGATGGACAAAATCCCTCTTGCCTAAGGGCAGATGTGAACTCAACCCCACCTTTGTCAAGGTAAGAAAGAGCATGGGAATAGATAGGGTGGACACAAAATTGTTCAATCTCTCTTGTGACCACTGATTTTCCCTTGAAAACAGTTCTTCATGGATCTCTCTCTCCCTCCCTCTGTTAGCTTACATTTTCCAAGCCCAGCTCTGGGGTGGGGTGAGGGGAAGCATACATAAAAAAGGCTGGGAAGACAACTAGGAAAATTAGCAAGTGTGGAAGTGGTAAACATTCGCTCCAATTCTCCAGTACAAATGCTCCCCAGGAGCCACACTAGTATTACAAGGGAAACACACAGCTGGGAAGCCTGTTTCCCTCCTCATGCTTAGTTCCTCCTTCAGAATAGATGTAAAAGCTGTTTTGTTGTTGCCTCAAATGTGCAGTAAAACTGTGTGCTGAATACTGGAAGATCAACCCAGATGGCAGTTAGCAAGCATCCTGATTAGGGATGGTTGAACTGGCTTGAATAAGGAAAGAGGCTGGTGTGATGTTCTGCAGCCCTACAAAAGGAACTGTGATTGGGAAATTTTAAGTAGTTTTTGTCTTCTGTATCTCTCCATTTTCTGTTTGTGCCCCAAAGCTTGAGAAAATACCTAGAGAGGTATGAATGGATGCCAGGAGAATAACACATTTCTTCACTGAATGGAAGCTCATGGAACTACACATCTTTTCACTAGGGAACAATGTAGTTCTCTTGAGATGAGCTGCTTTCTAGGCGATAGATAATTTTTTAAAATTTCTTTTTATGTACTCCTATGAAAACAATTGTGGAATATCCAGAGGTTTTCCGTCAGTGGTGCAAACATTTTATCAGTCAGCAGGAATGCACTGGCTTCAGTGACACAGCTCCAATGCCCCTACCATGTTATTTAAAGAGATTGTAAAGCTGGGAGTACCCAGAGCACTTCCAGCACAGGCAGTTGCCCGAGCAACATTTTGGACATGGTCCTCCTTCCATTCACATACTGAAAAGATGCATGCCTTTTGGACCATGATATTAATGAGATTGTTGGCGCCATTCATGTTCTTAGGAAACACAGCAGAGATATTTGGATCCCAGGTCTAACAGAGGATTTGGCCTGAAGCCCAAGTGCAGTATGCTATTAATCAGCACACTGGAGTAATGCTTATGCTAAATATGTTATTCTTATGCAGAGACTTTAAAACATCATAGCAATGTTTAAGTGCTGGGAGGGTACCTTCATACAGCTCCATTGGCTCACAGTTTAATGCAATTAAATATTTCTAATTGGTTATTTTTTTTCTCCACTGAAATAGCTCAAATGTTTTCCCAATTGACAATGGAACGTAAACAGGTTAAGAGTTTCCCCCTTATCTGAACTCTTTTCAGTACATTATGACCTGTAGGCTTTCCATTCTTCTTTGTGGAGACTTTAAAAAATAAAATTAACCTTTATTTGTATTGCCCTCATTCAATTTTGTGCTAATTACTTTAAGTCACATCAGAGCCCAATTCTTTCAGCACTCATATTTTTGTGCATGGAACTTGGTGACTTATTTGCTTCTTGTATGTTTGAAAAAAATCGGCATTAATTAGTTTTCAGAAATACTGGCATATGAGCTAACTTCCATTCCCTTTCCTTTTCATTTTGCTTTAGCTTACCTGCAGTGTGTTAGTATTTTATTGCTAAATATGTAATGTAAGAAGCAGGTTGCATACATCAGAATGGAAGGGCTGTTCTTTTAGTTTTCTTAATTAAATTGTGGTTCCATATTGTGTTTCCTCTACATTTCATATGATTTGTAATGCCTGCTGCCACATCCCAGGTTCATCTATGTGAAGTATGCTGGATATATAAATATTATGTATATTCAAGTGCTTTAAACCCCCAATTACGTCATCCTATTCTGAGGTTCTTATTCTGTCTAATCAATGAATTTTCACTTCAGGATCTGCATCTAACATTGCAGTGGCTATGTCTTTTTCAGCAAAATCTCTCTCTCTCTCTCCCCGCCCCCTGTGTGTGTGAGTGCGTGTGCATGCACGCATGCTCTTCCACCTCTTCATAGGGTATACACAGTCCTCAGGCACTCATACTGAACAGTTTTCCCTGAAGCTTTTCCTAATGCTTTCCCCAACAAAACCACACTGTCAGCTGCAGATCTCTTATCCACTGAACAGTCCTCTATCCACCCCTCCAGCATCCTTTTAAATCAGAGGTGGGAAGCTAAGGCTCTTCATATGTTTCTTGGACTCTAGTTCCCATCAGTTCCAGCCAGCATGGTCAAAGGCCAGGGATAATTGAATCTGTAGCCCAGCAACATCTGGAGGGACATATCTTCCCTATCCCTAAGTATTTTTAAAATTATATTTGAAAAGTCCATGTTTGAAAATGTTCTATATGCCCTTTTAGCCTTCTTTTGCTTCATATGACCTTTTTTCTGAAGTCTCATTAGCCACTCCTTTTTGAATCTGTTCCAATTCTCCTCTTCCTCCTCCTCTTCCATACCTCATAAGTGGCACTGAGAACTATGTGTAATACAACTTGCTGTCATAATCCTTTATCCTATTACATCTAGAAAAGGTCCGTACAAATCTTCAGACTGTTCTTTCTATTGCATACTAAGCAGTGAGCAAAGTTTAGCTTCTAATCTCACTACCAGCTGTGCACACGTTTAATTTTACAGAAAAGTGCAACCCCTCTGGAACTCAGCTTTGAAAATAATGTCCTCCATGCAAAGAAGATACCTCAGGTGGTGAATCTATAAAGAGAAGAATGTGTCAGCTGGTGGTGCATGAACATTTTGACAACAAATAGTATGATGCCCTACAACTTATTGTGTGGGAGAGTTCTGCAGTATTATGAATTTTGTAAATGCAGCAAATAGAGGCTTTAACCAGGCTTAATTGCTTCATAATTAATTCCTGTGAGAGTGTGCTCAGACTTTTCCCAGAAGAAGAGATAATGAAGAAGCAGCAATATTTGACCAGGCAATGAGAATTACAGAGACCTCTTACAAATGCTTTCTCTTTGGCTGGAGCCACATAAGCAGTAAACTGTTTGCCCACCAAGTATTGATTCATGTGTGTGTGCGCATGTGTTCCTCAGGTTTCTCTGTTGGAAAAATGATAATGGAGGCATGCAAAAAGAACCTGAACTGTCAGTTAAATGGGAAAAATGCCTGAAGGTAAAATTATGGGTTTCTCTGTCTGTATGCACTGAAATGAGCCAGAGAGGATTAAGCAGCCACTGTATTAGCAAGGCAGACCATTGGACCACCTTGTTCCATACTAGTTCTACTGATTGGCAGACTCTCTAGCTTTCCCTGGAGATGCTAAGGACTGAAGACATCTGCTCTGTCACTGAGCAATGACTCTTCACTAAAGGGTTAAAGTCTTTAGAAACATCAGCAATGCATAAATGAGGGGATGTAAGGGAATTAGGAAAGTGAATGCAGAATCATTCTCAAGGCAGTTAAACTAAAAAGTGCCATTACTTTAACTGCTTAAAAATGCTAGTAATTATCGACTTATGTTTAAAAGAAAAACTTTCTCTTCCAAGGAAGACTGCTGGACCACTCTTATGTGTTTCTTATCTTTTCTGTATGAGGCAATATCCATTTAATGTTTCCAGGAAGTTCACACTTTTATAGCTCTGAATTCTAATTCCTGCTTTTAATTGCTGGCCTTATAGTTTGTTGCTGTCATTTCTCTATTTTGTTTTTTGTTGTTGTTTCTCATGTTGTTAATCACCCTGGAAAAGCTGTCAGTTAAAAGCTGAGATATTAAAAAACCACTAGAAAACACACACAGTGTACACTGAGACAAGAGCTGTTATCTGTGGAAATGTGCGATTCATTACCACTTTTCCTGAACGCAGACACATACAATTTGGGAAGCATTTTTGTGGTGCAAAATAAATGGAAACCATGATGTTGCCACTGGCAATTTCTATGCTAGCTTCTATGGATTTTATGAAGCTAGAAATAGTAGCAACCTAGCAATGCTGTCCTTTAGTACTAAATATTGGTACATATGGCAAATAAGATAATGTATAATGTCTTTGTCCTACTCACGAAATATAGGACAAGGCTTTTTTGCACAACAGCTAAAACTAACCTGAAGTGGAATCAGTAGAGATGTATATCTGATGCAAAATTAATAGTGATAGCCTGTGCAGAACAGTAGCTACATTGTAGCAGAATTTGGGAATAATCAACACTAGGAATTTTTATTAGCACTGCAATGTTTGATTCACTGGCATGTGACCTGACACTCATCCCAACTCATGGGGGCGGGGGGACGACTGAGGCTGTTTTTCCTAAAATACACCATTCCAAAAGTGGTTAAGTCAGGCTTTGAATGGGAACTGGAAGAAGAGGAAGGGTTAGAATTCTTGACTGAAATATCAAGACCAACAAGTCCTGAAATGAGCCAAGTGACTGGTGAGAATCAGATCACAGCCAACTTGGGAGGAAAGGAGCAAACAGCCGCGTCCCTTTTCCTTCTCCATGATTTTCTCCAAGAACGAAGAAGAAATTGCCAATTATTTTCTCCATTTTAAATGGCAGATCTGCTCTTTTGCTCATTTGTACCTTCAATGTAGTTAGTTCAGCCAAAAAGAAAATCCCCAAACAAAAGAAACTTAAAGGGCTATTTCCCTGCGCATATCACCTTTATAGCTCCTCTGATTTCTCTGGTAATTGCATTTGAGTGACACAAACTCATGTTGTCAGCAATGCTGTATTCATCTGCATGTGCCATCACTGTGATAAAATCAGGGTTCCCTCATAAATGTAAGGACTTAGTGTAGCTCTCCCCTTGGGTTCCATTCCCATGGCATTTGAAAAGTTATAAAGGCCCATTTAGTCCAGGCCTCTACTATAAGGCCAGCCACCCACAAGCCAGACTCATGGTCATCAACCTATCTATCTAAATATATCTCAAAACCATTTGTCACAAGCAGGCAGCAGGTACCTTGCATAATGATACCCTCAAACCTACTAGCTCTAAGTGATTCAAGCAATCAAGCACACCAAGTCAGGTGTTCCTGTGAACAAATTTTCTTCCAAGGTCATTCACTATATAGTGGCTGCATTCACAGAACGCAAAAAGCAACCCTGTGTGATTATCATGCTTCACCATTTTGTTGTTTACTGTGATCTACCTGAAAGACAATCAAGTGGTTTCTACTTGATCATGGTTTCCATTCTCACCACTCAGTCCTTCCACAGCTGGCATGAATCCCATTAGCCACTGTGCCTGAATTTCAATTCCAAGGTGGATAGCTCTCTTCCTATGGCACCTACCTCTTCCTTATTGGTCCCCACACAGAGGCTGGATGACTGGAGCGGCTTCTACAGTTGCCAATTATTTCAGAGGGCTGTGCTGTAGTTGTATAGCATGACCATTGATAGTATAATTTTAAAACAACAGAACAAGCCGTGATGGTACAGAAAACCACAGAACAAACTGTTATTTCTAGTCATGCTTTCTAAACCCCAAACTTACCATAGTGGAATACCATGACTGGGTTTATGGCTCCAACATGACTGACAAACAAAGGTAAGACAAAACAAAACATGGCATATTGTGTTGCCTGAATCTAGCCAAACTGTCCTATTGGAAAAATTTCCTACTGGAAAATTCTCAAAATGCATCAATCAGTCAGACACTGAGCACAATTAAACATGCATTGAATAATACCTTAGAATTTCATTGAGGCTTAATGACAAAATGCCGGATTAAGAGCCTCCTCTCCAATCTATTGAAACCTTGTAGGCTGCTCACATCCAACTTCTAATAGGCATCTAATGATTACCTCATAAACTCCTTTTATGCAGAATCACAAAGTGCTCCTAATTTCTCTTGGAAGTAAAACTTTGTACTTGCTTACATGTTCTAGAGAGATCAACCCTGACTGCTCTTTAGAAGGTCAGATACTGAAGATGAAACTCAAATACTTTGGCCACCTAATGAGAAGGAAGGACTCCCTGGAGAAGAGCCTAATGCTGGGAACAATAGATGGCAAAAGAAGAAGGGGGCGGCAGAGGTGGCTGGATGGAGTATCTGAAGCAGTTGGTGTGAGCTTAAGTGGACTCCAGGGGATGGTGGACGACAGGAAGGCCTGGAGGAATGTTGTCTATGGGGTCGCGATGGGTCGGACATGACTTCGCGACTAACAACAACAACAACATGTTCTAGAATTGATTGGGTGGGCTAGGTAGCTATGCAAAAGACACAGAATCTACTGAAAAAATAAAACCAAATTTATCTAAGTGAATCAGTGCTTGTACGGCATTGCAGCTAAAAAGGAAGAAAACATTGGAAGAAGTAAGGCAGAAATATGGCAGAAGACACGATATCATTAAACATGCATGAGACAAAAAAGTGTCTCTCACTTTGCTCCTATTATGTACCTGATAGTCCTTGGGATTACCAACAAGCCCCGGAGTCCCCCACCTCTTTGCCACACCTGTGTGACAAACACTGTTCAGTCAGTTGGAAAACTTTCCCCGGCAGAAGTGCTCCCTCCCTGCAGATGCACTCCATGAGCCTGCCCTCAGAGGGAAGACTGCCCCTGGCAGCATGTGAAAGCCCTGTGCATGGCAAAGCATGGGAACATGACATGGAGGGAAGGTGTGCGGGAGGTTGTGCTTGCACATTGGCACAGAGAAAGACAGCAGTGAGGAATGTTATTCTAGTGCTATTTAGAAAAACAGAGCTACCCAAACCCCCAGCAGCAGCTGGCTGAGGTCACCTCCAGGGGAGTGTGTGGGCCAATGAGTGAGGGGTAGAAGACATAGGAAGAAGCAATGCACATTGGGATTGACTTTCAGCTGTGAGGGCTGATGGGATATCTGCTGCCATTAGGAGAAAAGATGGAGGCAGGTAGAAACCATTCATGCATGCAAACCATGTGCCTATCTGAACCCAGGACCCAAGCTAGGATGTCATGATGTGTGATTACCATGCAGCATGGTTTAGCATTATTTGTGAACACAGCCAATCTGTATACCAAATGTGTTCATGAGGAGAGCTCTACCCCTGTTCTCTCTTTGTGTATATCTGTCACCTTTTAGAAGTGTAGGCTAATGACTTGAACAGCAGAGCCTTCTGTATCCTTACAGGCTCTCTATGTAAGCCAGGATGCTATAAAATCCATACCCTCCTCTTCAGACTGCTAAACTTCATGAGCTGAAGGCAATAACACCCTGTGAGGATGGTGGGCTAGAGTGCTCTTACTTCTTGCACATTTATTTTATACCAATATTGAAAATGTGAATAGGACTTTAGTCATAACTTAGATTAAATCCATTGCAAAACAAAAACAAAAAAGGAACTTAAGGCCAATTGATTTCAAGTGGTCTGCTTTAAATATAATTAAATCTTGATCTGGATTACATGCAAGATCAATAAGGCTGAAATTCTAAACACACTTATCAAGGAGTAAGAGCCACTGTGGAAAGTGCAACGTTATTTTGAGGAAATGCACACTGTTAGACATTGTCTACCACTGTCCAGGGAGATGTTAGGTGGACACAGTGGAAGACAACTGTATGCATAATTATTGCCATTGTGTGCACCAGAGGATTTAGTCCTAGTTAAGTGCATAGGATTGCAGCTTTATATATTTTCTTCTATAACAGACTGTCCATTCTGTTCTCGAAGATCGAGGCAAACACATGCCATTTCATTTCTTTCCCAAAGAACTGTTAAGGAACAAGAAATCGATCTATGATGGAAGCCACTTAGGCTTTGTAAACAAGAGGAAGTTTTTTTTTTTTTTTTTATGAAAGGAAAATACCTGTCTGAATTCCTCTGGTTCTGTCCTCTAATGGAAAGGAGCAATCTCAGAGGGAGAGATATTGGCATTATTGTGTATATGGTATTGTGTATACTCTCTTTCATGGGCTGGACCTAAACCAGCCCATCGGAAATTTCGACATCACAGCAAAGGGAAATTATCATTTAACCACTGAGGCCTAAATGACACAGTCCCTTGGAAACACTCTAAAATTAGTAATAATACAGAATAAGTGGAAGGAAAGATCAGGTTTTTGTTGATGGGTAATAGACTTTGGATATATGTGGGTACATGCACATGAACAGATGAGCAGGACCTGTGCTGTCTGAGAAAAAGAGTGTTTGAGAGAGGGAGAGGGACTTGCATGACAAAAAGAACTGTTAGCTCAAAGGATTGTTTTTGTGTTTTGGAGCTCAGAGATGGCTTTTGCCCTGTGTTCAGGTTCATAGGCAAATTATTTGACTGTGGTTCATCCATATTCCTTTTTGTTGTGTGACTTACTGTGTCGTCCATGGCAGTCAGTTTTGATGGTCCCTGCAATGGTTTTCTCAAAATTACAAATGTGATCCAAAAAGTACCACCTTTGCAACACCTGATTTAATCTATGACACAATATGACATAAATGGTGATGTATCATAAGTTCTCTGTTCTGTCTCTACATCATCCTCATGCTTGTAACTTGCTCTCTCATCTATAGTTTGTCTGTCACATTCCCATCTAAAGTTAAAAAAAGCCAATTTCCCAGGTGGAAATCATCATGAGCAGGTCTCTCTTCCTTTCCTGCGGACCTACACAGAAGGCTTTTGAAATACAGTTCTTTATTTGTGCTATTCAGTGTTTTTGTGACCAGAGTGCCTCATAAGAGGGTTGTCTTCAAGTAACATCAATCAAAATAACATTATATTTGGTTTGTGAGGGCAGCTGTGAAGAGCTGATACCTAACTGAAGACTCCATCCTCCTTCCTTTCCAGAAAGGCTTAACTCCACCCTCAGGGAGGTTTGTGCTGCTTTTGAACTGGACATTATTGGACTGGGTCACTCATTTGGCTTGATGCTGGGTTAAGCAATTTATTCCCCTCCTCCTCAGACCCTCCCTTGTCTCCTCCCAAACCTGAGATGGGTTGGTTCTCAGCAACTGTCAGAGAAATCTTGCTGATTGACCTTTACATGCCACATTCTCAACCCTCTTCTAAGTCACCTAGCTCACTTTCTGAGAACCCTACATGGCAATGCTGTGCTTTGAGGTAGATGGCCCCTAACTCTACAGAAAAAATGTGCTCACAGTAAAATATAGACCTCTGGCTTGTAAACATCGACAGTGAAAGACCTGGCTTCTTAATTCATGTTAGCAGTGTTCATATTCTTATTCCTATTGTGAAAACAAATACTCTGGTGTCTTCCAGGACAGAAAAAGTGTTGCTAATGTATATACAAGATCATGTATATACATTAGCAGAAAACAGATTGGTAAGAAAACAGATTTAAGCCTTAAGCAACAACCCAATAGTTTAGACAACTGTCAGAAGTGCTTTTTGTAATGATATAAAGCACTTCAGTAGCATGTTGATAAGAAAACAATGCTGTTTTGTAGGGATGATATTTTCTTTATCCATGATGATAAGCAGAGAACTATTATGAATGCAATTCTGTGAATGGTTAGAAAGAAAAAAGTTCTACAAATCCCAGTGTTCCCCAGTCCAGATAGCCTTAAGACTGATCAAGTGACTGATTAAAATTGAAGTCCTGAATATTACAGGAAGTTTTTTAAAGTGTCTCCACCAGGAGACATTCCAATGTGATGAAGTTTTTACAGTCCCTATGGCATTGGTTAGTCATCCTGATCTTCAGACACCATCACCTGTCTGTGTACATGTGATTTTCAAGTCTCCTTATATCTCAGTGAACGGTCATCCTCACAGAGATTATCTCTTCTTGCTTTGGTTTGTAAAAGTTATTCCTTATTTGATTTAAACACTGGCATGATATGATTCATGCCCTTAACATTTGGAATCTCAGGTAAGTTTGGAGAGTGTGAATCTTGAATTTGGTGATGTCTGTCATCCTAATCTAATGTCTGTTACAATTTTGACATAGTACAAGTGAAACAAAAGCTCCTTTTGCTTTTAGTTTTTTTAAATAATCTCTTGATCTTATTCTTTCACCAGGCTTCGAGCTGAGTCAGTCAGACCAAAGTTATTCTAGCATTTGCTGTTCTAGTTCCAGCAGTCTATAGTCTCTTGTATGAGTATGCTATTCACCTGAATTATTTGTTATTGCACTTCATGAGGGCTAATCTTTCCTTTAACTCCTTGCACTTATAACTGAAATACTTGAAAGTCACATACATTACATTATCTCATTTATGATGCTCTTCATTATCCTTTCCCAGTGCATTTTTCTCAATAAATTGTTTAAGATTAAAAACAGTTGCAATTTAATTAAAAGGGATTTGGTGCTGCATGAGGTCTGTTTCTGCATGGGTATGTTGTGAAAATCTTTTTCTAATTTTAGCAACATACTCAATTTCATAAATATGGGATTATTATCACAGTTGACTCAAGCAGAGCTACATGACATAAATTCTGCTTTTTAAAGTTAAAAAACATCTAAATGTTTATTTTTCATGTCATCTTCTTCATTCAAGGTGATTCTGGTATAAAATAAATAAATAGATCCCTTAGAAAACTTTATTTAAGGTAGCTGGAGAGCTGAATCAACTTTCCATTACTGCCTATCCAATAACCGTGCCTGGTTATTCAACGATTAAATATTAGCTATGAGTCCCACTGCATTTATTTTCTGTTATACATTTCTGCCTAATCTTAAAGCCAAATTAAGCCTGACTTCCATCAAGGTCAGTGGTTTGATAGGTACAATAATTAGCAAACAGAGACAGACTTCCAGTATGTTCATCAAGAAAATTATTGGAAGTTCAACCTGAAACTTTTTACTTAAAGCAAGCTAAATATCTATCTCTAACTAACAATTTATCAAATTGAACTGATTTAAATGGTTTAGACTAGGAAACAGAACCTTTCCCTGAATTTGAAAGTTAAGTAAACTAAGGGTTTAAACTAAATTTAAACTAAGGATGAAGCCAAGATCAAGCACAGATTTCAATAGTTTTCACAACAAATGTTTTAATCTTCATATAGCAATAAAAAGTCAGGTGACAGATCTTTCCAGGATATGGAATTAAATTTGTTTGGAATGAGTCTTCAGGATTCTTCTGCTGCTGTTGAATGATAAGAAAGGGCCTTCAATCAGACTCCAGGATATGGGGTGTATCACTACTTGCTAAGGTTCTAAAGCATTGTTCTATTTCAACTTGGCCACTGGACTCCTCAAGGTCCTACCTAAAGAGAACAATGAAGTTTCATGCTCCAAATCAGAACCCTAGACCTCTGTGAATCTCAAATGGAACATCCATTTTAAAGGCAGCTCATTTGCTAATAAATACCCAGCAGGGAAGACAAAATGTAAAGATGAACATAAGCATATTCATGGATTTAGACATGTCTACTTGCTCAAGATCAGTGAAAAGAGTTATGTGTTTGGGTGGAAGGACTGGAATGTCCAGAAAATGTAGACACTATACAGATAAGGACCTGATTAAACTGCTAGGAAGTTTCCCTAGCTGGTTCAGGAGCTAAACAAGCAAGCAGTTCCCAGAGAGTGAGCAAACAGAACAAGCAAACATGGAGCCCTAACATGATTTTGCCAGTGGATTTGTAGGGGAGGAGACAAAGAGGTGAATGACCTAGAGTTAGCTTAGGGATTGCCTGTTCTAACTGGTCATGTGCTTACATGTGCCCCTGAGGACTGTCATTGAAAGATGTATCCTAAGCACTGGGACTGTATACTGACTTTTTTCAGCAGCTGTGTGGGCAGGAAAACTCATGTTTTTTAACTCTGGCTAAGAGTAAAGGCAGAGCAGGGGAACCTTATAGTCTAGGGCTATACAAGCAAGCTCCTAGAGATGCAGCAAGCAGGGAACACTAGTAGATGCTTGGAAGTGGAGCTTGGTGGGGGAAGTCAAGGAAGAAGTCCCATGTGTGTGTGCGTGTGCGCATGTGTGTGCTCACATTCTTGTAACATTTATACACAAGCAGGTCTCTGTTGTTAACCTTCAGGGAAGTCAGGACAAAGCACAGACTATTCCAGTAAGGTAAAATAAAAAGGGAGTAGAGGCTATGAACATGAAGATGTGTCAAGATGCCACATGACCACCATAATTAAAGAGACAATGATGGTGCCCCAAAGGGCTTCCATTGTTGCATAATCCACAGTATATGCTCCTTGTTTAATCATGTATTCTTTTTTCCCTTAAAGATGTTTCCTTTGAAGGCCTTATGAAAAACTTAGGATACTGCTATTAGGCTTTGGAAGTTTGCCCATCCATGCTGCAGTCGCTCAACAAAAATATTGAAACTTCTTTCTATCATATGTGGGATGTAGTACATTGTTATATTTACTTATTTTGAGTTCTGTCTGATTAGAACAGCCTCTCCAAACCTGCTTCCCTCCAGATATGCTGGACTGTAACTCCCAAAATTCCTAGTCAGCATGATCAATGGCCATCTGGAGAGAATCCACTTGAGTCATGGCCTTAGAATTACTATATATATGAGCATCATATATTAATAGCAAAGAAGTCTGGCCTTTATGCCCAAATTATAACACAGAACTTGTACTGGTACATGGATTGCAGTAGAACTTTCATGGGCTGTCTTTCTTCTGCTTCTGTTTTTAATGTCATTGTTTGTGTATATCACTTTGGTCCATCTATTTCAGCATTTTAAGGGCAGGGAAAACATTATATAATTTCCAACATTTCCCCACCCATACTTTCTGGGGATGCTGGGAGTTGCCAAACTTTTTAAAGCCTAGTTTAACCATGAATAGACTTGTGCCTCTAAAGGAAATGCTTAACACAGCTGTTGGGGCAGGAAAGACAGTCAATGTGATAGTTCTAAGAAATCTGCTATGTTTTCACTTTCTGGAAAATATTGCCTCACAAAATAGGCTATATTAGGCCTCATTGTGGTTACCTGACTGGTATAGAGGAAGGATGCAGGAAAGATCTAGGTGCTATATTTTCTTGGCTAGTACAGGCTTCAAACAGCATTTCCAGAGGGTAATGGTTTGTTAGTGCCATGATGTATCACCTCTTCAAAAGGCTGGAGAATATTGTTTTTGCAGTTTGTCTGCAGAATTTTTACCAACCACATCCCCTACTTCTCCCACAGAGCAGAGATATACTGCCCTGATGGAGTAGGAAGTGATGGTATAAATCAAACTGCAGTTTCATGCCTTCAGTGAATCTCATAAACTGATAGGAAAGCCTACTGTAATTAAATTGTAGAACAATCTCAACAGGAAAAAAAATGCTCCCCTTAAGGTATATATAATATGCTTTTAATGAGCATGATAGCTCAAGATGCAATGTATCTTGGCCTGGATTCCTAAGTGTGTAAGGTATTTTGGATGTTCTGTTTCACATTTGCAGCTCTAACATTCAAATATTTCAATGCTATGTTTCTTTTTCCTTTCTTTATGATCAACTATTTGTGCCATTTTTCTGACACACTGATGAAATATTGTTTAAAGATTGAGGTCCAACTTTATATGTTGGTTTTTGATGTTTTCTGCTCTCATTGCTGAGAAGGTGATTTACTTGGAGATCCATCAGTTACACTGAGCATTGACTTTCAAGCCTAAAACAAGTTATTAAAATAACATTTTGCAAATAAGCCAGCCTGTCCAATTTCACTTGCCACACTGAATCATTCCCACATTTAGCAAACAGCGTATGGTCTAGCTGAAAGCACTTTTCAGGTAGTTGGGAAACAGGAGAGTTAATTATATCTGAGCTTTTGTTATTTGCACATGACAAACGGATGTTCACTATTGTCAGGGGCCTGTGTATTATGACAAATAGATCTAACAGTGAAACTTTGGCATCTGCTGCCTAAGTGGACTCTTTAATTTAATTGTCTCTTTCGGGGGTTCTTCAGCACTAATTATGAACATTGCACTGCTACCTGGTGTGAGTGTGGTGCTGCTTAGGAAATGTTCACATACAGAAGAATGTCAAATATATCACTTGCCAAGTGGGAGCTTGCTTTGCATTAGGCGATAAACAAGAGTGATCCTTGCCTTTGTGCAGAGAGTGAAGTTGAGCACTGAACACAATCTCTGCATCCAAAGTCAAACTCTTTTGCTGTGGCCTATCAGTAACATGAATCTGCTCATTTGTCCTGGTTTGGCACCAGCTTGAATTTTTATCTAAATATTTTGGTATTGGACAGGAGTAGTATTGTTGTTAATGTAGTTGTTCTGGCTGTGAATTCACGGATATTCAGTGATTATGCTGATTCAGTGGATCATCAAATGAAGGAGGTAACTTTAGACAGTGCATCCTAGAATTCCTGCTTGCCTACTCCTCCTCTTCCTGTTTGGGTCTGGGTTTGATGGAGATCCATTCTTTTACCACAGAATGGAATATAAGCCTTCATGTGTTCCCCCTGGCTCTGCAAACTGCATGGAACATTATCTCTTGGTGAGCAAGGCATATGTATAAAATGGAAACAAGTCTCATTTCAAATATGTATTAGTTACTCTTAGGATGGTTTAGGAATTCATTGGAGTCACATTATAATGGGGTCACTATTTCCTAATTTTCAAACAATCCGCAAATCAAACCTCAAATATCCTTCAAAATTTGCATTTCTCTGAATTTTGCAATGGAGCTTTCCTATCAAACATTGCATTTCTCCCCAGGGGTTCCCAAACTGGGGAACCCATACACCCAGGTGGTACAGGACAGCAATTCAGGGGTGCAACAAAGAGGAAAGCTCCTTTGTCATTTGCCAGAATTGGCAAATTGTAACTTTTTTCCAAAAATTATCCTGATGATGAAATTATTTATTAGTATTTTGGTTGCATTATTTGGATTTAAATTTGTAAAAATGGGCTTAATGATCAGGCAAATTAGCTCATATTTTTCTCTTTCTATTTCACAGATTAACCCTTCATCATGTCAAAAAGAAGAAAATGGAATGATGACTATGTGCACTTTGGTTTCACTTGCACAAAAGGAAATGATGACTTTCAAAACTCATGGTGTATTCTTTGTAGCACTGTGTTTTCCAACTGAAATCTGAAGCCATCCAAACTTCAAGAGTACTTTAAGAACAAGCATGATGGAGCTGATGTTGAAGGACATGATGTTGGGTCATTGAAAATAAAAAGAGCTTGTTTTGATTCTGAAGGAACACTTCCAAAGTTTGATTTCATTTCTGTTGAAAAAACCACTACTTCTTGCTTCAAACTAAGTGGCATATAAGTGGCCAAATCCAAAAGCCCCATGCAATTGCAGAAGATCTCATCAGGTCATGTGCCATGGAAATGGCAGCAATTATCCTGGGCAAAGAAGCAGGAAAAAAATTGAACTAGTGCCCCTATCAAATAATGTCATTCACAACTGAATCAGTGATTTGAGTGAAGATACTTTGGACCAAGTCATTTCAGATCTCAGAGTTAGTCCTCTGAAAATCTCCATTCAGTTGGATGAGTCCATTGATGTCTCCAGTTGTAGTCAACTTATCATGTTAGTGAGGTATATCAATGATGATGCTGTGAAGGAAGATTTCCTGTTTTGTGAAGATATGAAAACAAGCACAACTGGAAAGGATGTGTTACAGCTGGTGAAAAACTTCTTTGCCAAACATGACTTAGATATCAAAGTCATTGGTTCTATGTGCACTGACAGGGCACCTTTAATGCTTGGTAATAAATCTGATTTTTCTGCATTGATGAACAAGGAGTTTCCAAACTTGTAAGTTATTCATTGATTTCTTCATTGACTTGCTTTGGCATCAAAAACATTGTCTCCAAATTTGAAGAAAGTCCTTGATACTTGTGTGAAGATTATCATCTGGATCAGGGGACGTGCTTGGAACCATCGTGAAAATCTGGGAAGTGAGCATTCAGTTTTCCTTTTCCGCACAGAAGTCAGTTAGTTGTCATGAAGACAAGCTTTATCCTACTTCTTTGAACTGCAGGAAGAAATCTAAATTGTTTTGGAGGAGTGTGAATGTGATCTGGTTGGGGCACTTGAATCACAGAAATCTGTCCAAATGCTGGCTTACTTGGTTGACATTTTTACTGGTGTGAATGACCTGAGTGTATCCCTAAGGAAAAAGAATAAACAAACTGAAGGCTTTTGAAAAGTTGAATGCCTTCAAAGAAAAGTTACCTCTTTGGTGTCAGAGGATGGAAAGAGGCAATCTCTCATATTTTCCTTCACCTGAAGAGATACTTTATGATGCTGGATCCATAACTCCTACTGTGTGTGAAGAAATTGTGGCTCATTTGGAAATGCTGTCAGAATCATTTGATAGATATTTTGCTGCTGGAGACCTGCAGGTTTCAGAAGAATGGATCATGAATCCATATTCCTACAATTTGGAGAAAATGATGAAGAGCTGAAGGAAAATCTTATTGATTTGTGGACAAATCTAGCTCTTGGAATGCAATTCGAATGCATGACTTTTGGTGTTCAGCACTGGATATGTACCCAAGACTTGGTGGAAAAGCACTCAGTAGTCTTATTACATTTGCAACAGCATATCTGTGTGAATCTATTTCAGTTCTCTTTTGTCAATCAAGACAAAATCTAGGAATCACCTGAATCCACAGGCAGGCTTGAGGATTGCAATCAGCACGAAAGTTCCACATTTTCATGAAGTGGTGAATGCGAAGCAGAAGCAAAGAAGACATTGTTTTTTGTTTTTTGTTTTTTTGTTCACATTTCAGATTGTTTTTACTGTTCACAGTTTTTTCTAATTGCTCAATTTATATTTGAATTTTATTCAGAGTTAAAAACCGTTTTTTAGTTCAATTTCTTCACCTACAGTACTGTATGTGATTCAGATTGTGGTTCAAAAATTAGAAATGTGACTTCATCTTCAAATGTGATATTACTTTTGCAGAGGGTAAAAGCATAAATCAAACATTTTCTAGAGGTGCAGGGTATAGAAAGGATAGGGAACCACTTTATTAGGAGAAAAGAACATAAACAAGTTTTACCAATTTTCAAGAATTAGTAAAACAAAGCAAAACTCAGAGTTTAAGATGAACTAATCTTCAGAATAGAAACATTTTCAGGTTTCAGGATGAACTGAGTTCAAGATTGGAAAAATAAGGGAAATTATAATAGTTACCTCTAGTAACTCTCAGAGTAGATGTTCTCAATATTCCACAGATCAAAAAGTATATAGAAGTGATCCATAAATAGCACATTTCAACATTTCTATCTAACAAGATTTCTAACCTGGATCCATTTGAAAAATTCTGCCTCACAGCTTCATTTTTTTCCTCACCAGTTTTAGGTCTCACTTTATCCCCACTGCAGCCTGTGTGGTAATGTGGTCTGAAGACAGTGATTAGAGCAAGGTCATGGCTTAGTGGAGATTTTGAGTTGGGTTTCTCCAGTCCTAGTCTGACACTCTGACTGCTACATCAAGAACCTTAAGTGGGCCTTCTGCCTGAAGGTTAAAAGTGATTTAGTAATGTGGTCATGCATGGACACCCTGTCTGTTTCAGTGTCTGAATTTCCTGCATTTAGAGGGGGAAGGCCTGAATGCCTGCTTGATTTTATTTCAACATGAATAGAGCTTCTGCATGATTACCAACTCTGGGTTAGTGAATTTCTCTGATCCACAGGGAGATCAGTTGTAAATCTCACTGCCTCATTGAAGTCAAAGCCCTTTGGAGGAGAGGAGAGAAACAGGGGCTGGCACTCATCTTCCCATGATGAACCATTTCCAACATGTTAACTCTGTACAGTGCATGTCATATGCTTGGAGTAGCTGGGAAAAGCCTCCCCAAAACAGTTCTGAATTGAATAGTTTTATTTTTGCAAGTTTATACAGGGTGCATTTAAACATTCAGTTCCCCCACTTGTATTTTGAAAGTCCATTAACAGATGTATTATGAGAGTTGCTGATCATGTTTCACAAGATTGTTGAGAACAGGGATGTAGTCCTGTTCCAATGCCAGCCTATTCTGTCTATAATACTCTACCCTGCCATTTCAGCTAAAAGCAACATGCATCATTCTCCCTTAAAAGGGATCCCTGTCTTGTAGTGGTTGCTGCTTTCTCTTAAACAGCCTCTGGATCATCACATAAAGAATTACACTCAGACAGACACCCACGCACAGAAGGACATGGGGTTCTCTTTTTGCAATTTGTATCCGAAGCCTTGAAATTCTTCAGTGTCCTTGAAATAAAATGAGAAATTATGGCAGCAAATTATTGTGTACTTGCTGACAAATGCAGAGAGCTACATTCTGTAGTGGCAACTTCAAAAACTGTCTTGTTTCCAGTTTGTTAAGCCAGCATTAGCTCAGCATTAATTATTTATACATTTTCTTTCTTCAGATCAGCAGGCTCATTAATAACTTAAAATATACATGAAGTATGCAAGCCAAATATGTTATTCAAAACATGAAGCCTTTAAAACCACATTTATTTAGTCATCCTGAAAGGCATCTTCTACAGCAATTTAGAAATCTATGGCAAAAAAAAAAAAAAAAAAGTTTATAGGGAAAAGAGCAAAAATAATGTGCAGATTACTGAATGTTCCCTCACCTGAAATGAACTTGTATTTACCAAATGACAAAGCTGTTCCTGAATGTTCCAGGGAGATTTAGTTTATATTCAATCTGTTAATAATATAATGACTACTTGCTACAAAGAAGGTTTCTACTCATACCTGAATCTTCAGATGAGATGCTAGAAAGTATTTTGCAGTGACACGGAGAAGAATGAGATAGTCCTAAAACTACCCTGAATCTCTTTTCCCACTATATTTATTATACAACGTGCTGTGTGATAGTCCCACTCCAATCAGGTGTCAGAATTAAACAAGGATGGGTACCTTCTGACGGCCCTTATCTCACCAGGGTCCCTCTGATGAGAGTCCCCTAGCCTTGTTCCTCCTTTCCATAATTATGAAATTACAGATGCAGAGAGCAAGGAGCGTGAAGGTTCATGGCCTTGAAGCTAACTTTCTCTCTGATTTTCAAGCAAGGAGATGGTAGCAAGGATGGAAGATAAGAACAGGAAAATAGGATGTGATGGAACTGGCAAGGAAAAGTAGAGTGAGGGTGACACTGAGGGTGTTCTGCCCTGTAAAAATCGGGATTTAGCCCTGCAGAAAAATAGATTATTAAGTGCCACTGCTGCAAGGTGGAGGTGGAAGAGCACAGAATGTGATGTCACATCTCACTGTGTTTTAAACTGAGCATTACAGAACAAAAGAGCATCAAGTGGCAGCAGCTTCATATCTACCATACTATCTACATCTTCAAAATGATTGCGGATACATCACCTGTCCCTTTTGAATCAAATGTCTAAAACCATTTGGAGCCTCACAGCTTTGTGGGTAGATTGTGGTTGGAAGAGGCACTTCATTGGATATTGTGGTTCCAAGCCAGGCAGGGTTCTATAGGTGAAACCCAGCATCTTAAATTGGGCTCAGAAGCACACAGGTAACCAATGTGAGTGGGCCAGGATTGGTGTTCTGTGCACTGACTGTCTGGTCTGTGTTATTAATTTGGCTGCTACATTTTGCACTAGCTGCAGCTTCTGAACTGTCTTCAAGGGCAGTCCCATATACAATACATTGCAGTAACATAGTTTAAAAATTACCAAAGCATAATAATGATAAAGCTATTCATTTTAAGCCTCTTTATGACAATTAAATTAGCAAGTCATGTTCTTAATTATGCATGTTTTAAAATGCTCAAATAAATAATAGTGACTTGGAAAATATAGAGCTGTTGAAATTTGGAATGGATCATTATTCTCTATGGAACCCTACTGAAATAGATACATTTCCAAGTCCAAGGACAATCTTGGAAATCTGCTAAATGAAATCTTGTTACAACCTTGAAACAATGGCAGAAGTGTCAAATGTCCTTGGAGAAGCAATAGGCAGAGTTAATTCCTAGTTTAAAAGTTTGACAATGCATAAACAGTACTATCTGTCTTTATGTCTAATTTAGATGTCCTTAGGGCATTTAATAGTTATATAAAGTTTCAGAGCATAGTATTTCCTTTTTCTCTGTGGTGCCCATTTCATTCCCATCAGATTCTACTCACAAATCAGTATAGACTCAGTGATAAACGGATTCCTCTCCCCACCCTCTTTTTTATTAAGAACAACTCATGGGAACACAGCAGCCAGAGAGCACTTTATACAGAGCAAATTGTGCAAGGTTCCGCATGCACCAACATATACACCATTCCTGTGCAGGTATTTGTGTCTGAGCAGAACTGAACTGTGTTGAGGAGATGGTTCCACATGTAAGCTCCATTCCCAACATCCCGGTGTGCCAATTTGTCCACTTTGTGTTCAGATCAGAGCAAAGATCTGTGAAGAATAAAAGAAGCATGTTTGGCTGAGTGCACTGCCTAGGAAGGCAGCCGGACATCCAGGTCGGCATCCACACTCTCTGTGCATGTTAATCTGTATACTTGTAAAGGAATAGAGAAAAGGAACGCATAATTAGTTACATGATAGCTTACCAGGAAAGTATCAGAGCAACTGTTCCATTAAATGCCCCTTAAAGTTACATTCCCTATACATATACTCCATTTCTTCTCTGGCCTTATCATGTTATACAATCACCACCTGGTTCCAAAGATAGTGGAACTTTATTAAATCATGTGCATAGTATCATTGATTGCCCTTACCAGTGGCTTCATCCACTAAGTTGTGGACTGATTTCTTTTAGTGCTATTTATATAGCAACCTAGCAAGAATACTTATTTAGACTACTACAGTTGCATGCAATCTATTATTTTATTTGATTTTTTATTATGATCTCATGCTAAATAATTATTACCACAGTTAGACTTTATCAGCTCTGTGCTGAGTACTGGATTATATGACCTTAATTTTGTGACCTTGCATCCAATATAGATTTTTTGCTACAAACTCATCTCATTGTTGTGCTTTTAAAGATGCTTTCTTCATTAACATCACAAAAAGTCATTGGAAGCCAAGTGAGACAATATGCAATTTTGTACTGCACTCAAATTCTTTGCTGCAGTGCACTCAGATACCTTCCCATTAAAATTGTATTTTCTTCCCCCACCCACTACTACTTTTTTGATTGTAGTAAATATTCATGTAGACCTAGTGAGGGCAGGATGAAATTGCTTGTCTATTTTAGACTGTTCTAAGAAATTGTCTGGTTTCAAGTTTGCTGCCTGGCTATAGCACTAAGATAATGACATAAACATCTAGTGGAAATAAATCTTCTTTAACTTATTAGTGTTTTGAAATAAGTTTTGTATAAATCAAATGCATAATGTATATTAAATTGAAAATGAAACAATTCAACTTCCAACAAAGTGCTAATCATCAGGTGATCAACAGTGGGTAAAGATCCTAAAGACAGAAAGCAAAAGGAATAGGGAATTTGTTATAAACTAGGACAAATATGAATTACTATGCTATACTGTCACCAACAGATCGAATTACAAAGCATTCTAAATTAGATAGCTAACCAGACAGACAGACAGACAGATTGGCCTAGAGGAAATGCATGAGTCTGCTGGATTGAAGTGTTTATGTGGGAGGGTTGTATGCAGGAACTTCTTTGGCCATTATGCAACGCAAACTGTTGTCCTCCAAAATCCTCCTTCATTGTCTTCCCAGGCATCTGATTTTTCAGTGGTATCAATGGGTATTTCATGGCACTATTTATTTATTACAATAAATTTACATAAATAAATGTAATAGTATCTTACAATGGTATGTAATATAAACAAACATGTGATAATAAATGAGGAAGAGTGTCTAACAGCAGCATAGTATCAAAACCATGAGCTCTTGAATTTTCGCCTTGCTTGAAAATTGGCAAGCATATAAGGAGACACTAGGATTTTTGCATTGTTTAAATTATTTGCATTAATGGAATTTGAAAACAATCCTATGGTCATTGTCAGAGAGACCACAGGTTAGTAAGGATCCCACCCTCTGAATTCTGAGACATCACTTCAAACACACACTAACCCTTTCCTCTTTCTCCTGGGAACAAGAAGAAATGAACAATGCAAGGCAGTCTCTGGGAAAGTGACCTCAGAGAGGGACTCTGAAAGGAGGTGTTTTAGTAGGAAGGGAAGAAACTGGAGGAGACCAAAACTGCAAGGATACGAGCCATCCTGTGCCTCTCTACCCTCCTTTCCTTCTCCTGCAAAGCACTATCATTAGGTAGGCAAAAGAGCCAATCCAGTGAAAAATGCAGGGTGGGAGAACAAGGAGGTGAAGATTGTCTCCATCATTTGTCCCATTTTGCACTAGATGATTGGAAGCTTCTAAATTCAAGGGCTTCTGATCATCAAAGGTGCAGTGCATAGGACTGCATCATTAATATCATTGCGTTCTTCTATCTGCAAGTCACTAGCTAGAACATCATCAGTTATACAGAGCATTCTTGATACAGTCTGAAGTCAAACAAAATAGTTTGAGGGAGAAAATTAGGGACCTACCCCTCCCACTGGAGTGGACAGATCGTTTCCACAGGATGCTGTAGGATTTGCCATGGTAAGGGCTGTGGCTTCAGTCAGAGGGCAGAATGTGTCCTACTCATTCTGCACATGTTCAAAGGTTTTACAGTATATCTATGTGAAGCCAATTCTTTATCCTAGTTTATAATAATACAAATAATATATTTAAAACAAAAACAACACACACATGCATGTATACACAATCACGAAGCCATTCTCTTTATTGCCAGAACTAATTTGAAAGTAGTGTTTGTTTCAGTCAAACCAGGGTTCTCAAAACAGTAAGGGCAATCCATTTGACAACCTTCCAAATTATGATATTGTGATCATGGTATCCATAGTTTCTTGGTGCTCATCAGGACATCTAAACTGGTGTTGTGCTGCACATAGATCTGGTGGGCTTGCAGAATCCCAGAGATTGTCATGGACCAGGATCCCCAGACCCTCATCCTCAGGGGATCCCAGAGGAGGTTCCTGAGTTAAGAGATCAGGACAAGGTCATGGAAAGGCATCATGAGGCTGGCACTTTCCCTGGTCCTATTTCCCAGATATATCCCAAGAGTTAGCTTCTTTATGTTCTTGTATTACTGTCTTGCATTACTGCAAGGATGCCAGTCATGAGGACACTCATATGACACAATCCTTTTCAATATGAGTGGTCATTAAACCATTATTTACAGAAGGACATCAAATACTCTGATTGCTCTTCAGATCTTATAATGTAAATGAAATTTCGTCAGTCCACGTCGACATTCCTAAATCAAAGGTAGGTTATCTAGTAATAATGTGCCCATTTATAATGAAAGATCATATTTAAATCAAAATAAGGGTATATAATCAAAGCCAACTCTCCACCAAAAATGGAATAAATCTTAACAAAAAATGTCTTATTATTTTTAAAGGAATATATAGTACATATGGAGTGCAGGTATATGCACTATGACAGCAACGCTTGATAAACATTCAAGATGAGCTATAAAACTACAAGATTAGGATGCTTTTAAATGTGGAAACTGAGATCAAAAAGAAAATCCCAGTGTTAAGTACACAAAAGCACTCATATCTGTTCAGAATGCATTACTCAGTCATAGTAAGCTACCCACTTTAGATTTCATGATTACCTAGAAAATGCTTTGCAGCTTTCACTCTACAGATACAACTTCTCAAGTATGCTGTCATTCATCTATTGAGAGAAACAAGCTAGAAAATACTTAAGAGCCTTCCAATAGTGTAGAAACTCAGCTGGGAAGCTTAATGCTTAGGTCCATGTCGCAAAATCAAAAGACGCAGTGGAGAATGATCAACAGCATGGCCTGGGGATTTTTTTTTTAAAGAGTCACCTATTATTAATGACTCAATAATTCGGTGCCTGGTTTATAAAAAGATATCCTGGAAATAATGACAAAATGACTGAAATAGCCTTTATGTCAATAACTGCTAAGTTATTGGTATATAGTGTAAAAAGCTCCCTTTGTTGTTGTTAGTTGTGAGGTCATGTCCGACCCATTGCAACCCCATGGACAACATTCCTCCAGGCCTTCCTGTCTCCACCATCCCCCGGAGTCCAATAAAGCTCACGCCGACTGCTTCAGTGACTCCATCCAGCCACCTCATTCTCTGCCATCCCCTTCTTCTTTTGCCATCTATTGTTCCCAGCATTAGACTCTTCTCCAGGGACTCCTTCCTTCTCATAAGGTGGCCAAAGTATTAGAGTTTCATCTTCAGTATCTGGCCTTCTAAAGAGCAGTCAGAGTTGATTCCTCTAGGACTGACCAGTTTGATTGCCTAGCAGTCCAAGGGACTCGCAGGAGTCTTCTCCAGCACCACAATTCAAAGGCCTGAATTCTTCGGCGCTCAGCCTTCCTTATTGTCCAACTTTCACAGCCATACATTGCAACTGGGAAAACCATAGCCTTGACTTTACACAATTTTGTTGGCAGGGATGTCTCTGCTTTTTAGTATGCTGTCTAGATTTGCCATAGCTTTCCTCTCCAGGAGGAAGTGTTTCTTGGCTGCAGTCCCCGTCTGCGGTGATCTTGGAGCCCAGGAAAATAAAATCTGTCACTACCTCCATTTCTTCCCCATCTATTTGCCAGGAAGTGAAAGGACCAGATGCCATGATCTTAGTTTTCTTAATGCTGAGTTTCAAGCCAACTTTTGTGCTCTCCTCCTTCACCCGCATCAAGAGGCTCTTTAGTTTCTCTTCACTTTCTGCCATTGGAGTGGTATCATCTGCATATCTGAGGTTGTTGATATTTCTCCCGGCAATCTTAATTCTGACTTGTGATTCATCTAGCCCCTCCTTTCTCATTATATGCCCTGCATATAAGTTAAATAGGCAGGGCAACAGTATATAGCCTTGCCAAACTCCTTTCTCAATTTTGAACCAATCAGTGGTTCTGTGTCCATTTTTCACTGTTGCTTCTTGACCTGCATACAGGTTTCTCAAGAGACAAGTAAGATGATCTGCTACTCCCATTTCTTTAAGAACTTGTCACAATTTGTTGTGATTCACACAATCAAAGACTTTAGCATAGTCAATGAAGCAGAAGTAGATGTTCTTCTGTAACTCCCTAGATGTCTCCATGATCCAGCGTATGTTGGCAATTTGATCTCTAGTTCCTCTGCCTCTTCGAAATCCTGCCAGTACTTCTGGTAGTTCTCGGTCCACATACTGCAGAGCCTAGCTTGTAGGATTTTGAGCATAAATTTGCCAGCATGTGAAATGAGTGCAATGGTGCGGTAGTTTGAACATTCCTTGGCATTGCCCTTCTTTGGGATGGGAATGTAAACTGACCTTTTCCAATCCTGTGGCCACTGTTGAGTTTTCCAAATTTGCTGGCATATTGAAAGCTCCCTATCACTTAAGAAATGCTCATTTCAACATATGCATGAGAGAAAAAAACTAGTGTTTGTCTTTGTTCCTCCAACAAGCATAAATAAAATGTGAGGGAAAAGGGAAAGTCATAGGAATGAAAAGAAAAACCCAGTAATATATTAGAACATGAGAGGGTCTCTGGTGCATCAGACCTATCTAGTCAAAGCATCCTATTCTCACAGCGGCCCACTAGACGTGCATGGACAAACCCCAAGGCACATGTGGGACATGCGGAATAGCAAGAGACTACTTGCGGAATAGCAAGTAAGGAACTTTTTTTCTTCCGGTGTTAAGGTGACAGTGAGAGTGCCATATTCCACTTCCCTACATTTGGGTAGCTGAACTTGCATGTTTTACATCTGGGTGGACATACTTCTGGATGGATAATCATAGCTAGACTAAAATTCTGGATTCCTTATTTAATTTCCATGGGCAGCTATTACTGCTGCCCAGGGAAGGCCAAAAAGTGATGTTCAGGAAGCCCCTGTCCAGACAATAGCAATTTCACACTTGTCTGTCTGTCTGTGTTTCTATGGATATCACTCTTTCCCTGAATATCAGTCATAGCTGTAACCTCTCTCATCTGCTGAGAAAAATGTGAGGTTCGTGTGGCTTCATTTCTCAGAAAGATTAGATGCTTGCTCATTTTGCCTCATATATCTGCCTGGCTATCTCATATATTTGGTGAGAAGAAATAGGACAGTGATGGAAGCAACAGAGAAGCCCTTACAGCCTGCGCCCGATCTCCTTAGCCACACAGGGCCACCTGCCCCTGAAAGTTTTGTGGAAATAATCTTGATGATTTGTAATGTTTTTATTTGACATGCTTTTATTAATAGCTTACTTGTAAACTTCCTTGGAAAGATTTGCAGCCATTAAGGCAGCACAGTTATAATGAAATGTAATAACTGGGAGGAATGTCTTTCCCTCTGCCAGCCTATCCATGTGTAGGTAACCCATCTCATTGTCCATAATAAAGGGAAGTGTATTGAATGATGTCATGTAATAGGACCTCCTCCACAGGATCCCCTCCACAAGAACTGATGCTGGCACTAACTGTATCAATATTTTATTGTTAGGCAAAGACCCATCTATGAGAAATTAGTTAGATTGCTGATTGTTTTTATTGTTTTCATTGAGCTTCTTGATGTGTATTTTATAATGTAACATTATTCCTATGCACCCTGAAAGCCTGCATATAAATAGAATTGAACACACACACACAATAAGGGCACTTTTGTTGTTTAAATAAAAGCTAGGAAGTGAGCCAGACAAATACTGAGTAACATGGTAAACTAAAAAGCAGACAAACCCTGATGGTGTGAAAAATATGCCATGGTCTGTATACAAATAAAAATCTGTCAATGTAAAATGATACTGTTTCATTTTGTAAAGTTAGCAGGATTGAGATGTTGACCTCCAGGAAACCATCTATTTAGAAAGCATTTTAGGCTGCAACCCCATACTCACTTAAGGAAATAAGTCCTAGTGAACTCAGTGCGACTTTCCCACTGACTTGTCTCGGATTTAACTGCTATGCACTTGATGCACTGAGCAGGCATTGACTAGTCAAATCCCATGTCACTTCTGAATTGCACATGGATAAGTAATACCAACCTCGGCATAAGACAGAACAAGTCCAATCCTTCACTTCCCAGAAGACCAACCTTATCCTTTCCTCAGCATTATTATGGGAAGAATTTCATTTCCAGATCTGATTTATTTATGCTTCTAAAGCTGCAACTGCATGCACACCTACTGGGAATTGGTCCCTTAGAACTTAGTGGGGTTTATTTCTGAATAGCATTGTAGCCTAAAAGCCCATGCCTATTCCCCCACCTTTTCTTGGTTAATATTAATTTCATCTCTGTGTGTGTTTCCTCCTTTCTCTTCAAGGACTGGTCCTGGAAGTTCATATTTGGGTTCTATGACCTTTCGAGGATACATTAGTCAAAACAGGTAATATTTTTAAGCTTCTTATCACATGCAAATGACCCACTTTTATTTCCTTGGATCTCTTTATCATCTTTTCCCTTCACAAAATGATAACTTCTTATCCATAAAAATATATATTTTTGAGCACTTACCACTTTCAGATTCCACAGCTACCAGAAATGTAAGTACCTCACATATATCAAGTTCTTCAACAACAGTTCATAGATTGCTGAATTCCCTCAAAGTGACCAGGTCGGCATGTTTAATGCAGATTTTATTATAACTTTTTCATAAAAGAAACATACTGTGCAGAATTGAAAAACTTCTCATTCAACATTTGCAGCTTTAGATAGATTGCACTATAATGTGGGACAGACAGATATGGGCATGGGAGATAAAAACACTTGTGTACATCCAAAGAGACTAGTTTAGAGCATGACCTCTATTACTCTACAAAACTGGTTTTTATAACCCCTGAAAATCCCTAAGTTACCAGTAAATTAATTCACTGTTGTTGGTACTAGGGTGACCAAAATGGCTGTTCTCATTCACCATCCATTTAACAAGTGAAACTTTATGAGCAGCCACTTGGGGAGGGAGAAATGATCTGAGCAATGAAATGACTTCCTCTCCTGATTTATCTGTCCTGCTCATTTCAGAGTTTGGTTAGGGAGACTGACCAAAATACCTTCTCTGCTAATCAAACTTTAGTGAATGTCTGAAGAAAATTGAAATGAGAATAGCCTAAGTGGCTATTGGTATAATGTTTTTATTGTTGTCTTCACATCTCCAGCCTGGATCAGCAATAGACAAATGTGTAAATATTGATTTTGCTCATTGCCCCAACTATGCAATCACTTCAGCCCCTTTCTCTATTGTTTTTTATTTAACACACATCATCTTTCACATCCATTTTTGTGTGTAGGCTTGCTAGCATACACTTTTTTTGCAAGTGCTTTTATCCTAATGTATGTTTTGTTTTTGTTTCTGTTTTTGCCTACTTTCACCTAGGTATGCATATGAAATTTCAGCTCATTTTTTATCAGGATTTGCACACTTATATCTCCTGGACCAAATATGAGCTTGAATGCAATCTGTGATCAAGTTGGGCACCTCTGAGTTTCTAATTCATAGTCCTAAACAAAATGTTAAAATGCATAAACATTCTTTAAACAACAGGAGAAGGATGTACACATCAAAGATCTGTAAATTGATGGGGGAAATGGGAACAAAATAAGAGAACTTGGGAAAACTTGGGAAAATGCACAAAATGTGAATGAATTCTTAAAAGCAAGCAATCTGATATGGACATTAGACAGAATGAGTTTTGAGCTGGAATTTGAGTTTGCTTGTACTCACATCTGCTTTAACCTACTACATGGATTTTAGTGTATACCCTTTTTTAATATATGATTCTGGAATGCTTCATGCAGTATGAACTGCAGAACTTCACATAAAAATCTGGACCAAAGAAATTTTCTCATTCTTCCCCAGCCAGCATTTGTTTTAAATGTGTAGTCCTACATTCCTGCAGAGAAGCAATTATATGTACAATATTAAAAGGGTGTTCTAGCTCATGCATTGAATATTAGAGCATCTGTCAGCTTTCAGGAGCCCCAAAATCATCATAAAAGGTGTTAATGTTATGTTGGGAATCTTATGGTGTAGTGGATAGAAAGATGGGCCTAGATTAAGGGCACTTGCTTTAATCCCCACTCGACAAAAAAGTTTATGTGTCAAGTGACTTTGGGCCAGTTACTCTTCCAGAATGTAACCTATTGCACAGGTTTGTTGTGTGCATAAAAGGGAGAAAATAATGTACAGTGTTCTGTACACCTTGGAAAAATAATAATGATCATAATAATAATAGGTTGTATTAAATGGGAAAAAGACATTTTGCAAATGCCCCAGTAAAAGAAAGCCAGGGCAAGTATAAAAAGTATTAACAATTATATCATTCATTCATTCAATGGTAATATTTCAATATGGACTTTTCACAAAAGTCACCAAACCAGAGCACAACCATTTATAACAAACAAACAATAATGAATGTAGACAAACTGGACAGAATGCACCACAATTCTATAGAGCATGAACCTTTCTGAAGATGCTGAAATATATTAGTGTACTTTCAATATAGCAGGACACATTTCAACCCTGATATCTTTTGGGAGGGAGGGGTGTCTTCTTCACTGCTTACTCAGAATGATTATCTATTCAGTTCCACAGTGAAAGATAGGCTAAGAGAGCTGAGGCCATCTGAGACTCTGTAAGGACGGCATTTCACAGCTTGGGAGTGAAACAGGAGAAAACTTTTCAATATGGGTGTAACAAATGGGTCTTTGTGGACTATGATAAACTCAAAGGGTCTGCTCATGAAGATGAAAAGAAGTGGACAAACTTATGAAGACACCAGTGGTCTCTTAACTGGCCAGGCCTTAAGTCATTTAGGTGTTAAGGAAGAGGAACACAACTTTGGGAGAACAAAACTGTCCCTTCTAGGGCCCCAATCCAGCTTTCTTGGGTTTTCCAAATCCCTTTATAAGTTCCATCCCTTTCCTTCTGGCCATCTATCATTTAAAAATTTTCTGGCTTTTGTGCAACCATTCTAAAAGGTTGAAGTACTTATCCTAAGGCCCAGTTCCTAGTCCTATAAGTGTAAAGGTTAACTATATAGGTATTTTTGGAACTGCTCCTTGTGCGTTTGACCTCCACCCACTAGTGGAATATACCTCCAAGCGGGTCTTCAAAATAGAATTTGGCCTTTGAGCTGAAAGGGGCTCAACCCCCTTGCTTTAAAGGTTGAATTAATCCCAGAGAATAATTGGCAACGAGTGCAAATGTTTCAATATTGGTGAGATAGTCTCATGAAACTGTGTACTGGTTTCCAGCCAAGTTGTCACATTTTGCACCAACTGAAGCCGCTAGATGTTCTTCCTTATGAAGAGTGCATTGAAATGGTCTAAGAACACTAGCCAAATCAGACTAACTCAGGAAAGTTTGCATCTGGTGCCCTAAATGGAAATGTGAGTGCACATTCCTTGTCACTGTTGCTACAAGAACACTTGCAGGCTATGATGCGGATCTTCAGCAGGAATGCAAATCCTTCACGGAAAGGTAGAATTGCAAGCCTGAGTCAGTATTTCTGACTCAGCACCTCTGACTTCTTGTCTGGAATTAATTTCCATTTGTATGCCCTCAGCCAACCCATTAGGCAATACTCAAAGGTATTGGCCACTTACTTATTAATTTTGGACCAACAAAATAGAGCTGGGTGTTATCAGCATATTCCTGCAGTGTGGACATGTACCATACCTTATAGAGGGCAGTCCTTTATTTAAAAGTCAGTCCCCAGCTTAAGGCTGATTTAAAATCAAATAATCATGATGCAGGAGAGCAGTGGCCTTGAAGTCGCCCGGCAGCTCCTGAACAGCAGCCAATTAGGTGAACAAGTCACCCAGTCAATCTCCTTGACTATTACAAGAGTAGTTAAAAAAATAATCTAAATATGCCCCTATGCACATACATTTACACATGTAAACATTATGCAAATTGCTGCCCTCTTTTTTGCTAATGCAATTCCTCTTTTTTCTCAAGCTGAAAGTAATGACCCTGATATTGGTGCCATCTCTCTTCAAAGCCCTACCAACACCTTCACATTGAATTTAAACGATGTAAACCAGAATGAACAATTAACTAGATGCTAGATGCAGCCATTAGACTTAAAAGGACAACATGATCCTGGCTGTGGTGGGCTCTGGGAGGGCCTTTCCAGGAAAGGAGTTCATTTAGTCTGAGCTTGTATGAAAGGAAAGCAGAAAAGGGAAAAGGTTGCCATCACCACTGCTTCTGTTTCCCCCCATTAAGGCAAGTGTAGGGAAGGAGGTATGGAGTACACTTACTTGATAAGTGTGGCAAAGGCCTGCATCTTCTGGGGAAATGTTGATCTCTCATCTGCTCTGTTTTACAGAAAGCACTCCTACTTGAAGGACAGTCCTTTTAATGACAATGAACTTCAGGAACTGTTTCCAATCTGCAGTGAGCACTTGGACAGCCGATTAAACAGACACACCATTTACCTAGTCATGGTCTTCCACACTGTATTTCTATTTAAATTATAATAATTCCTACATTTACATCTGTACTTGTAAACTAGCATATGCAATATTTATGCAAATCCTCGCCTTCTTATTAGGTGATACATTTCCTCTTTTTTGGTGATTCTTAAGTGAACAGCCTAAATGCCTCCCACCTTTTGTCCTATGCTTGAACATGAAGGCCATAGGAAATTCCATGTGGGATGGTTGAATTATGGATCAAAGGGAGTAATGTAGAGAATCTCATCCAATGCTTCAGTGAAGCAACTCTTGGACCTTTCCAGTCCCCCCTAAACCGGAATAGGTAGCATCCCTGAACACTCATTGTCTTCAACAGGCTTAATAGCTGAAGGGCCACTGTACATCAGAAACCTTCTCAGTATCTCTAAGTGAGCAAAGATCAGCACTAGGCTGATCAGAGGCTTGCTGCCAGGCAAGGATGGCACATGAGTTGGAAAAGCTCACCCTAACTCTTTCTTCAGGAATATCACACATGCACAGGGTTAGGCGGAATAGTAGCTTTCAAACTGCAGGTCTGATTGTTCACAAATTTGGAGTCAGGTTTCTTTCCATATCTGACTCATGCCTTCATCCAGTGAGGGTGTGTGCAGTGAGGGTGGAAACAGGGTGTGTGCATGGGGAAGGGAGAGATGACTGATAGATAAGGAAGATTTACCAAGCTTTTCCGGATTCTAGACAATTTTGAATGCTAAATCAATATCTCATTTAAAATGGATATATTCCCTAGACATGAGTGTCCACATATAAAAAAGACATATGTGCTAAAAAAAAAAAAGTCCCAAAGGATGAAACTAGGCTCCACTGTTCTAACTAAATCGCATTATGGTTTCCCGAAGCCCTAAAACTTGCTTCTGTGCTCAGCATGTACTTTGTCACTTCAGATGTCCCAACTTGGATGATTGCCCAGAGGCCAGCACTGCATCTCTCACCTGCCCTGCCATTGAACTGCATGCAGCATTCTTAGACTATGATGCCAAGCTGAAAAGAGTTGAGGTGAACAGTTCAGTGGAGAAAATGAAAAGAAATCCACTAAAGCACAGTACCTCACTCTGAATTTGATACAGTAGGAACATAGGTAACAAATGAGCCACAACACCTCTGACTGTGTAGTGCGTGAATCTTCAAGTGTTTGTTCTAGTTCATTCTTCAGGTTACATCAGCTGTTGTCTCCTAGTAACTTCTATAAAAAGCTTCTTTTCCCTACAAATCCCAGAAGCTATAGCTCCAGGATCAAAATAAATTGCCCCCTCATTTTCTGCTCAGAGCTTACAACTCCCATGAGTTTTCCGCTCTACTAGCAGAGGGGTATTTAACCTTACTTTTTTGTTAATGGAATAGGAAAGTCCACCTGGGTTTTGCTTCTTTTGTGGTGAGGAGGCAAGCAACAGAAATATGCACATGAAATGGGTGCTGGGGAGGAGGATTTCCCAGGGACAACACCAATTAAGGGCCCATACTCCATCAGGAGCCGACAGACAAGAGCCCCATGAAGTTGCCCCTCCTCTTCACCATGGAAATGCTCAGCTACTTTCACTCTGGCCCAGACAATGCTGGTGGTGGTGGTAAGGAGCAGTAGATGCTATTGCCCATGTGCTCGCTCTCTCTGCCTGTTAAGCAAGAAGTGGTAGCAAAGATGAGAAACGGGATGAGGAGCAGCTGGTGACATGGCGGGCAAACCTATTTCTCCCCTGAAGCAAACAAGCTTTCTGATGGGAAACATCACCATGTTAGATCCTATATTACACATGAACTCAAGTGTAATATTAGGATAGCAGGCTGACATAATCCGTGGCCCACAGACTGGATAGTTTCCACCATTCTGCCCTGCTTGCTTCCCCTCCCATCATGTTTCCACTCCCATCATGCATATACATACATTACATTTCTAGCAGTAAGAAAATCAGGACTCAATAGGCTGTACTTGGTTTGAAGGATCACAACTTGTATAGCTTTAGATACATGTTTTCTTCTTCTTTCTTCTTAAATAATTTGCTTGGCTTTATGGGATATTGTCTGAAGTGTGGCTCCTGTTATAAAGAAGGGTGTAAGCTAAAAATATCTAGTACATTTTCCTATGCATGTCACTTGATTTTTGGACAACTGAAGGTGCAATTACAGGAACCCATCATTCATCTGTTCTAATAGCCTCTGGACAGTGAGAACTTGTAAATGCTTTCACTCATCACTCCATGTGTTCTTACCACCTGCAGAAAATTACAAATAGATTACTACCAAGGATGCTTCCTGAAAGACATACCCCTTCTATCTTGTAGATTTGTTTAGCTTCACCTCTTATGTAATTTTACAGACAATGTCTTTGAACTTTGAAAATGGACTTGGTTCAGCTAGCACTGGGAAATTGCAGAATATTTCTCTTTCTTCTTCACTCAGAAAGTACTTCTTCACATAATGCATAATTAATAAATTAATACTTGGCTGCCACAATGTATGATGATGGCCACTATTTTTGGAACAAGCCACAAATTATGTGTGGCAAATGCATAGATAGCAGTGCAGTCTCTTTTCTTCTTATTTATATGTAGTGTGACTCCACTTTTTATTAGTACCTACCCTGAGGAGGGGAGTTTTAACCTGGTTTATGTGACACCCAGTTGATCTTCTTAAAACCTTTCAGTGAGTGGAGAGGAGAGATTGCCAGTTGAACTGGGGCTCGGGAAGGAAGGGTTAAATCTCCCTTCCCCATGGCAGATGCAAATAAAAACCAAACTTCTTCACTTTAAGAAAAGTAAAGAGAAGCATGCATTGCTGCTAGGCTTGTTGTTATATTAGCAGTCTCCAATGGGATAGTTTTATAGGGAAGTAAGAAAAAATCCTTAATTATGGGGCTACCTGTGTCTGCTAGTCACGACTGCAAAAGCACTCTACAAGTTCCTAGGCTATATGTTAACTGAGTAGCAGTTGCTAGAGACCGGAGACATATATAGGGAAACAATTGCAGCAAACAAACAAAAGTTGAAGATAAATTGTTTCTCATGCTTGTTTGTATTTATGGATACTTCCTTTCCTACATCCATGCACCATTGTCCAGTTTTTCTCTGATTTGTTAAAGCAGAACAAGCAACAAGTTGATGATCCAGCCTGCCTCTAGAACAGTAGGCTTATGTATGTAGATGAAGTTAAACTACCACTTGGGGTCTGCAAATCAAGAAGATCTGTGCTTTCTTGTGTACCATGCTCTCTCAAGAATGAACAGATCACGAGTTTCTTGTACATAGTTACAAACTGGCAGAAGTGGTAAATCCCATAGGAGTCCAGATGGTTAATTCTTAGGAAAGCAAGGGCCAGTGGTAGGTTCAAGATACACATAAGCAATGTTTGGCTACAGGTACAAGCCAGGAAACAAGGGTAACTCACAGGCATAGTCCTAATTCATGCTTAGACAAAAAACTGGCCTACAAATCCCAGCATTCCTCAGCCATTAACAAGAGAAGCCAGCAAGCTTTGTAAGGACTCTTTTTAAAGCTGGAAGTTATGCTAACTCAAAATAGCAAATGTGGGGGTGTGGTGTTGGGGACATGTTAGACAAAACCCACTATGGGTAATGTCATGAAAATTGTAGAAATGTAGAAAATGTATTTTCGGAATTTAACTAGATGCATTGCTTTCATGACTCAAGAGTCGATTGTGATATGTGTATGGAAGGGGCCAATGATACAAATTTGCTTTAGTCCCCATCCCAATAATTCTTGGACCTGTTTGTGGTAGATAATTTTATTATTAAAACATTATTTGTGTATTATGCATATTTCACTAGTTGTCTCTAGTGGTTCACTTCAGTTGCTTGCAATTGTCTAAATGGCTGAGGTCATTTTTCTCTTCTGTTGGTTCCTCCGTTGGTCTTCTTTTTCTAGAGGTTTTTATTTTTTATTTAGTTTGCTTTCCAGAAGGCAGTTTTATTTTAACTTAGCTTTGTTCAGGCTGCAGTATCTAAGGTGCTGCATTGGAAGACAGTTGTGAACTGAATGCAGTTGCAACTGTTGTATTGACACGTTTATCAGCATTAGGGAAAAACCTTCCTGGTACAAGATGTAGAATTCCAAAAACAAAACTACTGCAAACTATCTGTGATAGATTCCTGGTATGCAACAATTTAAAATTGCACCACTCAGGCAAATTTAAGAGCTATTGCAAGGGCAAAATAGTAGAAAAGCAGTTAACTGATACGCACTAGTCGTAACAGGTGCTGTTGGCACATTAAGCAGTCCATTAATTGACATATGATATGATGCTATTTTTCTCAATAAATGGACCACCTTTTACAACAACCCCTTCCAATAATCAGAGATTAAGGGATTAAAGGGATTAGAGAGAGAAATCTATTCTTTAGTGTAATTGGGATCTGTCTGGGCAGTCACAGTTATGTGATGCGATTGGCTGTTCAGCAGGGCAAGCAAAGACAATTCACTCATGATGAGGGTCTTACAAAACTGTTGGTTAGGAGACAGAAGAGAAATCCAATGCTGGAAAGTTAATTAAACTCTGCTTAGTGTTTGTTTATGGGGTTGTCTGTCAGGATCTGGGCCTGAGTGACCCTTCAAGTGCCTGCAGAACCAGGAACACCTTTTCAGGAGCTTGCGAGGAACATCTGTTTGTTAATTATGCAGTGCCACTGGAAGCCCTGGAGACCAGCAAAAAAGGCCGCGCTGCTGTGCTGTTCTTTGCTGCAGCAACACAAACTGTTCTTGTGGCTCTCTTGTGCTCCGGCTCTCTGCCTTGCCTTGCCTGCCCACCCTGCCCACCTTGCCTACCTACCTGCCTCTTGCATTGCTCCAGCCAGTTCCTGCTTCCATCCTTGTTTCCAGTCTGACCCTGATACCCAAGTACTTGCACCCGTGCTCCCTGACCTCACCTTGCTCTTGAATGTGGCTGTTTTTCTGGAACTTGACCTTGGACTGTCCTTTGGATTGTGGATATCTTGGACTGTGCTTGCTTCGATCATTTCCCAGACGTTGACCCTGGACTGTTAAACAAATGTGCCTCCTGCTTCTGGCCATCTGAACTTGCTGCAGGACTCCACATTGCACCCGCATCCTGGTTCCAGCATTCTAAGCTTAGTTGCCTGCCGCCAGAGACCCAGACCTTGCACTCTCATTCATTCTGTATTTAAAAAGGGCATGCCTTGTGTTTGATACGTATCTTTAGTTTCATATACAAAAACTTGCCTACCTAAAAATGTGGAAAGTAGTGTGGTTCTCTCTTGAGTTGATTCCAACTTTCCAACTTATCTTCCACCCCAAACTTTCTGAAATGCAAAGGATGTGATGGAAAAATTCTGCATTACATCAGAAAGTTGAATGGTTAACATGTTCAGGGATCTAGTCCAAAATGGAAGATCTCATACTGCCAGAGATGGGGTAGAAGCAATGCGCAAAATGGACCAGCAACAAAATACGAGAATACAAATCAGAGCTACTTATTCTTGGCAAGAAGAGAAATTGCTGGAATGTGTGAGGGATCTGATGGGAGAAGTGAAAATATTTTCATAGTTTAGTCATTCCAGATTATGTTTTGCCAGCCCTGTGCTGGCCCAACTTAGCCAGTTTGTGGACTTCCATCTCTAAGATGGGCTGTGATTTGAGCAATTTAAAAAGTCTAATGAAGATGCATAAAATCAGTCAATTTCACAAATTTGTACTGAAAAGATTTGCATAGATCATGGGATAACCATTTGCTTTTCAGGTTCCAATTTGCACAAATTTTCCAAATTTTGTGCTACTTATGCTAGATCCACCTGCTGCTCAGGTACAGATTCATACAACATGCAGAAAATATCATGATTTGTGCAAATAGCAGGAATGCACACAAATTGTACAAATACCCACATTTGCATAAATGTCCTTAACATTTAAGAAATGCATGAACCATTGGGCATCTTGGAGATGCAGTTCCATGACTTGGCCTGCTTTTGATCATTGGAACTAGTTTGACTTGCCAGCATGACCACATTCCTAGTGGGGCTTTTCTCTGACCTGGCCTCTCTTATTCTGGTTCCAGCTTTGATCATCTGCCAGCAGTTAGACTTTTCATTTTAGCTGAAATAGATTACACAGGAGAGCTTTCTTCTAGCCCAGCAAGCCATATAGGGAGGTGCACATGTTCAGGAAACACACACACATGCACAAAAGCAAGCAAAATAACATTGTCTCCTCTCGAGCAATCTGTCTCTTCTGAAGTGCAGTTAGTTTCTTGGCTCTTTCATAGGAAGGAGCACTTAAGTGCTTCCCTTTACAGAGCCGTACTTAAAGGATTAATTTATCTTAGTGTTTGATCCTCTTGCTCCAACCTTCTCTGCACTCTTTCTGTAGTGTTCCTTCTTATGCTCTGTCTGCTGTACTCTGCCACTCCGTGGGTCATCGGGGGTCTGGCTCATTTCCCCCTTGGTGTTCCTCAGAGACATATTTAATCCTTTGAAACCTTCCTCAAGTTGTTAATAGACTCTCTTCTTTTTTGTTCTGCTCTTTGTTCCATGTTGGACAAAGTGGCCTTGCTGGGAGGTCCATCAAAACTTCCTTCAGTTAATTACAGGATGATACCACCTTTTAGATACCATGTCCAAACAAAAAAACACACTTTAAACTTCTTGAAACTTTAAAGCATGTACTATTTATATTACTACTGGATATGACAAAAAGCAAAAAAGAATAAATAAATAATTTTGAAATCCTTGCACAATTACTGCATTTGTTAATGACAAGCTATTGTTTCAGAGTATAATAGAGTTAACCCTGAAATTAGCAGCGGAGACATTAGATGAAAGAACATATTTTTAAAAAACTGACTATCTGGTATCTTGATAGACAACTTCCTACAAAGTACACATGTACAACATTTCTTTTAGTGTTAAATGAATGCTAACACTATATGTTTGCAAATCATGGAGAGAAACAATGCTGTACTTTGGTGGTGACATGGTGATTCCCTTGTAATGCCCCCCCTACACACACACACACACACACCTTTAAAACAAAATTGATGTGTCTGGCAGCAGTGAAGCATGGGAACACACAGTTTAGAATTCCATGTAAATAAACGGGAAGAACCCAATGTTCTCAAAATGCTATAGAACTGTGGCTGTGGAGAAGCTAGTATTTCCAAGGTTTATATGCCTCTCCAGTTCCAAAGATAACTGTTTTCATGAGAACGATGGAGTAACAGGCACTCACCCTGCTCTAGTCCCAACCATGATTACATGGCTAGGAATACGAAAAATAAATACCATATACCCCTGTGAAGTCATGGTTCAGCGTTCGTGGCTTCAATCTTTTGTGGAATTTTCCTCCAAGCGAGTCCAAGTCGATCTCCTTGCGAGTAAGCTGATGCCTTGCCATGCAGTGGCTTACTCGCAAGAAGATTGTTTCCTCTGAGTTTGGACTCGCTCGGAGAAAACAATCTCTGCGCATGCACACCCCAGTCCCCGCCACACATGTGCGCCCTCCACCCAGCCCAGCCTGGCCGGTGCCTCCTGCCCACACCGCCTTGGCAGCTGGCGCCGAATTTGCGGTTTTTCACAATTCGCGAGTGTTTTAGGAACATAACCCCCGCAAATTTTGGGGGACTACTGTACACCCTTTCCAAGGGTACCTTTACCCATATCTACTTGTATGATAAAGTGCCAAACAGGGAGATGTGTTCACACATTACAACTGCTGCATTCTCAGGTAAAGACAGAAGAAAAGAGGGAAGAGAAATATTAGTTCAGGTAGCTGAAGACACAGTAGGGCAAGAGATAGTTGTATCTTCTTGGAAATGAAGCTCCAGTGAACCATGCCAAAGAGCTAACCTGTTGAAACAGCCCAGCCTTTGATTTACTTTCTCTTGTTATGGGAGAATTATCAACATAGACCCAGCAGTGTACATCCCAGAGTGTACTCCCTAGGTTAAGAGGGTCATTCATTTCCAGCATATCCACACTCATAGACAGACACTTTCACTAGTTCTGAAATGAGGTTTGGTGTCATCTATGGGAGGAGGATGAGATGGTTTGGTATTGGCCAGAAAATGTTGGATGATCCTGTCTTTCAGTCCCTGCCCCTGCATGTGACTTTGCTGCTAATTGAACAGAAAAGCAAGTGAAGTTTAAATAACCCCCCATTTCATCAAATCTTCATATAGCTTATCTTTCTGGAAAAAACAAGGTTTCTTATGTAGGGCACTATACATTCTCAAAGACATTGCCAAAGGGGAATATTAAAAAAGAATGAACCGTTCTCTTGCACAAAAAATATTGCATTTGTATTTATGAAATTATGTAGGATTTTATGATAGGACATCTCAATATTGCATGTTATTTTTAAAACATTTATTTTCCCCCAAAGAATGGGGAATAGAATAGGATAGGATAGGGAATAGAATAGGAATAGAATAAGAGTTGAATTCCAACCCACTTATTCACTTTCACATGTGGTCACTTATCTGGCTGCAGGCCCCACCTTTCCAGCTTAGCAGAGGTGACTCAACATGTATAGCTATTCAGGCAGGCAAATCTTACTTTGCAAAATGTCCCCATCCCATTTTAAATCCTGTTTTTCTAAAGCTGGGCAGGCTCATAGGGGACAACTGTGCTTGCAGATCTTATCCCATTTTACAAAGACTCAAAACATTATAGCCTTTAACAGAAGGAAAAAGATATGGAATTATGAATCTTGACCACCCCCCCACCCCCCGTGGCACTGGTGCACTCCCTGCGAACCCAATGCCAACCATGGAAGAGGTAGTGGAGCACAGCCAGCCCCGTGCTGGTCTGCGGTAAGCTGGATGCAGGCTCCCCAGAAACCGGCAGGAAATCTCATGGTCTGTGGACCACTGGTTGAAAACCACTGTACTAAGTGAAGAAGTAGTTCTTTGGCCTGACCTGAATTTTCCATTGTTCAGCATCATGGGATGAACCCTGGTTCTTGTATTATGAAAAGTGAGAAAAGGTTGGATGATTTGAGGACACTGGAATTTGGAAGAGAGTAATTTTGTTTTGGTTTATAATACTTTACCTACAATTGAGATGTGTGTTATGAATGAGTGTTATGAGTTTATCTTTCCACATAAAAAGACTGTTTTGGAGGAAAGTTTTATACATAATTTCTCAAGTCATTAAGAGACCTTTTATATTTGATTTTCCAGTCATTTACTTTGATGCTTAAATCAAGATGTCTGAGAAATAAATCAATAGCTCAAGTTGATGGTGGAAAGGGGTTTTTTTTTTTTTTTTGGTAAAGAAGTGTAACTCTGGGCTGCCTCCCCGTAAAGAATACTCAAAATATGAAAAATAGTGCAGGTAAACTGACTCAACATGTTCATGTTAGGGTGGGAAATAATGCAACTCTTGTATTTCATTAAGCAAAGGAATAGGATATTTAACACCAAAAATCCCATCCAAATGAATCTCATAGGATAAATTATAAGAGATTAGGTTGAAGCATTGATATGATCTGATGAGAAAGTAGAACAGGCTGAAGAAAATGGCATGAAACTCTGGGAATCTCTGTAGTACTAGGTAAGATATAATGCTAATGTATATTGAGGATACCCGGAGTCCAGTGCCCTTCCATATACTTATTAATGACTTGGAATGCTGATCAAATTTGCAGATGACACATAGAAGTATAACTGAGTCTCCATGCAAATACTAAAACATATCTAAAGAGTTCACTGTGGCCCCAAGGCAAGTATGTAATGGATATGGGAGGTATCCAAAGCAATAGTTTTCTACCTGATAGAGCTGAGCCTGTTATTTCAATTACATGGACTGCCTATGTCTGGAATAATTTTTCAGGTATTGCTGTATTGCTAAGGACATAAAGGATACTTTTGCATGATTTTCCCAAAGCCAGTCTTCAATCCCATTAGATTACTGGCAAATACCATTTCCATAATCAATATACAGTATAAAGAGCTAGAACTAAACTCTCTCTCTCTTTTTAAAGCATCTTAAAATAACTGCTCATTTGTGATTCCTCTCTCTACATGCATGCAATGATTCTGGATTAAAATTATTTATATCCTTTCAGTAATGAAATGCTAATTTTTATAATTAAGCATTTATGGTAAGAGAAATGCACCATAGTTGCACAGATAACAATATTTTGTCCCGGCCTCCACATTCTAGAATACTAAAAATCATTAATGAGATGTCTGACTTCTGTTGTGTCACAGTGGCAATGCATTCAACTTCAAAGGTGCCTGCAAAGCCAGACATGACAACAGAGCTAGAGAACATGTACTGCCAATGACTGTGGAGCTGTATTATTGATGCACTGCATTACTCATTTATCTCTTGCTTATAGGAAGGAGGGGGTCTTATCAAGTATGATTTCTAGCTTCTGCAAATTGCAAGCAGATTGGAAAATAACAGACAGCCTTGCAGGTTTCCGGAGATTTGTGAACTTCAGAGCTGACATTCAGCAGTTGGTATTAGGCGCATCAATTGGCACATTTTGCAATCTGATCCGCTTTATTGGAGGAGAATAATAATTATTACATTGGTCATTGTGATCAGAAGGATTTGAAATACTTTTGGAAAGAGTTTCAAAAAATTGTCTTTACCAGTTATTAGTGAATGGGGGAAGAATAGCCCACCTTGCCATGGTAAACTTTCCAAGTATTCACAGAAGCAGAAATGTTATTGGAAGACAAAAACCAAAGAAAAAGTACCTAAAGTGTGTTATAGGCCTACCGAAGGCAGGATTTCAGTCAAAGGGGGATCAAAATGCTTACTTCACAAGATGAAATTGAATGGTTGATTCTCCCCAGAATATTATGAGAATGTCATCAGCCTGGAGAAGAGCTGAAAGCACAGGTCTGAGTTGCTCTGTTCTGTGTTTAATGCTAATAGTCTTTGGTTGATGTTCATGGATGACTTAAAGTGATGATTCCCAATGCCCCTTTAATTGTCTGCCTAGACATGCAGATACTAGTGCTGAATAAGCAGTTGCAAATGGACCCCTGAGGATTTTTTTGGAACATGCAAGAACAATTCAGCTGAAATTGCTATGCTTCAGTTGTATTATATGTTGCTTTTTCATAAATGTGGGCTGTCAATTCAATTAAGGCCCCAAGTCAAAGTGCTGGTTTTGACCTGTAAATCCCTGAACAACTTGAGATTGGGTTACCTGAAGAATTGTCTCAAGTGAATTTGTCTGCCAGAACTCTAACATCTTTTCACACCTGCCAAGTGAATGGCAACCAGGAAACAAGACTTGCAGTAGTGGAACTGCAACCATGGAATGCCCTTCACAGAGAAGCTTACTTGGTGTCATTGCTGTGCTCTTTGGGATACTAGGTAATTTAAAAAATATATATCCAGGTATTATAAGGTATTTTAAATATCAGTTTGGGAGTTTTAAAGGCTTTCAAGAACACTAATGTTTACTTTGTGGAAAATTTAAAATCAGCCCTTAAGTTTTAGCGTTCCTGTTGTAAACTATCCCAAAATGCTAGTAATGGGATGGTCTGTAAAAGCTATAAATAAAAAATAAATCAAACTGCTCAGAGGACTATGCTGAGTAGGCATCATTTGTGTTTATACATACATAATGTGATATTCAAGTATAAGAATAAAACTTTGCTAAATCCTCAAACAGAAGATGTTTTCCAAACCCTTTCTGAATAAAGCTTGTCCTCTGGTCATGTCCCTTGTCATGGTATACACCTATAGCCCCTGTAGGAGGGAACTGTCTACTTTAGTCCCTTGAAGGGGAGTACGAAAGGAAGGAGTTGGCCTAGTGGTATAAATCTTCCTCTTGGCCAGGAAATCGCTCTTCATTTCACATGATACGAATAGACTACAAAATCTTGTGCTAGATAGGGAAACTTGCCCCCAGTGGCTGAGAATGTTCTTACATGTTTCAGCCACATAGGCATATTTCAGTTCTGTACAACTGTTTAAAGCATTTCAGAAACAAATAGCCCTAGTTGCATAACCTTGTGGTCCCCTTAATGTGAATGTCAGGGGTCAGCTGTCTGTGTTTCATGATATTTTATTATTGCCAGCACTGATTGGGTTCAGACAACAAAACAAGCCACTTCACTTTTTCCCATTGTTATCCAAACTCCATCATAGTATTGCATCATGGTAAGTTTTGTCTTTAGAAACCATAATGAACAATGATTCATTCTCTTGTTTCTCTGTACCATTGCTGCTTATCATGTTGTCTGAATCCAGGATCATGCTACCCAATTTCCACAGAATCTTAAAGAAATAGTGGCGACTGAAGGAAGCACTCGGCCATCTAGTCTCCATGTGTGGACCAATGAGGAAGCAGTGGATGACTCAGGCAGGGAGTGATGCACATTTCTGAACTTGAATTTGGTCTGAATTTCAGGCACAGAGGCTGATGGATGCCAACAGGACTGAGGACTGAGCAAGGAGGATGGAAACCATGATAAAGTAGAAACCACGTGATTGTCTATCAGATAGACCATAGTTTTACCAAAAAGAAAAAAAAACTGCAAAAGCATACAGGGTTGCTTGTCATGTTGAGTGATTGCATCTGATATGTCTGAACACAGTAGCTGTGTAAAACAGCCTTAGGCTCCTTGGAAGAAGGAAAGCAGGTTATAAATGTATTCAGTGCAGAACCAAACTAGGCATTACATAAATTGTGTGGTCAGCAACCATATCGGAGGTTTCAAAAAAAAAAAAAAATCTAGGTATTGGGAAAGTAAACTTTAGTGGGAGAGAAAGGGACATATGATTTCCACCTTGGCCACAGTCTCAATAATATTTGACCCCAAATAGAAATTAATATTAGGACAAAAATGTTTCCATTGGTAGAAGACCTGTTTGTTACCTATGCAATTGAAGTAGCATCTAGTCTAGTCCATAAAGAGAGATGCTAGAAAAGGCAAATAGCACCTTCCTTCCCATCTGATGAAGTGATATAAAAGCTGACTGATTTCAGCTTGCTATCCTCAGCACCACTGGTAATGTCTGTGGAAACAATGCTAAGTTTAAATGAGCCAGGAAGTACCATTGTGTTGCTTTCCATCTATGTGCACTGCAAAACATGGACACAGGATACTCAACTTACAGCAGGATGCATTCCATACCACATCTCCAAATGTGGTCAATGTTCTAAGGTGCGTGTGTTTGCATGTATTGGGGAGGGGGTGGAATCATATTTGTGTGGAACAGGTATTGGGGGGATTATGAAAATGCAGTATTCCAGCAATGGGAATGCTCACTTGGGTGTCTTGATGCAGATGCCTTGATCTGGATTCCTATGTGAGAAAACAACTCTGGATTTATTAGACTAAACATTTCAACTGCACGGCCATCCCTTTCTGGCTTGGATGTGAATATCCTTAGGATATTTTTTACTTAGTGCCTGAAGTGTATTTGCCAGCACCACTTTTTCCTTTGACTTTGCATTTTCCCTATGTATTGCATCTGAGATGTTCAAAGCAACACAAATAACAAATTAGCATATTTGATTTTTACAAAAGCTGATACATATATTTCACTTGCTCTCTATGGAGTTCCTGTCAAATGTAGGACACTAACCAACATTGCTTTACTGTTGCTCTTTTCACAGAATAGCACAGAAAGATTTTAACACAGCACTACATTTTTGTCATATGTAATTTTACTTATAGATGTTCCATTTGAAGATAATTCTCCATGCATTTATTTGCTGCCATTACCTTTCAGTACTTTTCACTGTCGGGCAGCCCCTCTGGAACTGCAAAATTCCATCAGGAATGCAGTTCAGCATTAAACAGGTAAATGCTATTTTTCTGCAAAGTGCACATTAACTGTCTGGACTGGTATACTAATAGCTCCAAATTGTGGACTTTTGGAAAGCTTTTTAACGCTATTTCACATCATTGCACTTTCTCTCTGAGAATTTGCCCTTCTGTTTCTGATTATTCTGACATCTTTGTGGATAGTGTATGAAGGCCAAACTATAGATATGACATTAAGTGCATTCAGGTAATTAAAGTGCACATTACGCACACATGCGCACACACACACACACACACACACACACACACGCACGTGGCGGAGGTTGCGGGGGAGAGAATAGCCATGTGTTTGGTGTCTACCTGTGTTGGGAGAGTAGGATGAGCAAGAGGACTTCAGGGCAAACAGATTAATCCTTATTTTCTGCCACGCTCCTGAATAATTCAACCTCCTCAGAAGCTGCTACTTGCATTGTATGCTGCTGCTGGCATGATAGCACCTGAGAGGGGTGGATTTTCATTGGAACTGTAGAAGAAATGAAGGGTTAACTTCTTTCCCATCTGCTACAGTCCTGCAACTCCCATTTATATTCATAAAAGCATCCACTTTAATTGAATTTACATAAAGTCATATTTAGTTTGGACATTAATGCTTACACAGAAGAGGATGGTATATGCATGAGATGTATGAAAACTGATATTACAAATATTTGGGGAAGGATTTTGACTTTCAGGCATAGATCTCTACTAGAAATAATGGGTAAAATCTAGCATAAATAGGACTTAGAATAGACCCTTTGAAATGTGTTGGGCTTACTCTTTTACTTTTAAAAAATGCAGTTATATGCCAGGATCTCCAGCCTATGGCAACCTGATTAATGAATGGCTTCCAAACTGTCCTGTCTTTGACAGCTCTGCTCAGCACCCATAAAATCAAGGCTGTGGCCTCCTTTACAGAGTAAAACCATCTCATAATTGCTCTTCCTCTTCCTCTTCTTCCTTTAGCTTTCCCTAGTATTATTGTCTTGCCCAGTGAATATGGCCTTCTCACAATGCCCCCAAAGTATGGCAGCTTCAGCTTTGTCACTGCTGTTTCCAGGAAAAGTTGTGGATTGATTTTTTTAGGATCCCAAGTCACAACAATATGGCTGAATGAACAAGCATGACAAGCAACCCTGAATGGTTATCACAGTTTGCTGTTTTTTACCTTGATATGCCTGACAGATGATCAAGTAATTTCTATGCTAGCATGGCTTGCATCCTCCTCACTCAGTCCTCTTGGTGTTGGCATTTATCCCATCAGCAACCAGTCCTGAAATTCAGAACCACGTTGCTTCTCTCTTGCCTACATTGCCTGATTTTTCCTTCTTGGTCCACACAGATCGATGCCAGGTTCTCTGCCACCCTTCCTCCTCTTTTCATGTTCCACAGCCTAAGTGGCCATTTACTGAATAGTTCTGTGCATTGAAATCACCTTTTTGTGCTGTATTTGTTCTCTGCATGAAAACTGCTGTACCTGCACCTCCTGCCACTCCCTTACTTAAGATCTACCAAGGTTTTATTGTGTGCTCAACTGGGTGCTTCCCCATACACACATTCTCACAGAGAGCATGTCATCTGGCAAGCTCTGACCTCCATCACACTCACCATGCCCAAAGCCAGTATCTTCCCTCTCCCCACACCTGGAATGCTCACCCCCCACCTCTTCCTTCACATTCATGCATGGAAGCTTGTCTTGTTGTCAGCCCACCTGGCACACCCTGCTCTGTGGTTTGTCATTATTCCACCATCATTCCTCTCGTGTATTACTGCCCCTGTTCTCAGATGCTTCAGGAAGTACTCACGTCTGTGTTCTCCATCTTCTGATCTCAGCAGTTCTGATAGACCCTGCCTTTCCCCTTTACTTTTTTCAACTGTTTCTGGAACCAAATGGACACTGGGTACCCTTCCTCTCCCCTCACTCATGCCCATCTTCTCTCTTAGGTATGTGAAGCTTCCCCCTTCATCATGCTACACTCCACTTTGAACTACTGCAGCACCAACCGCAACTCACCACTGCTCCTCCGCCTGCCAGTCCACATTCCTGCTTCTGACCCTGCCCAGACCCACATTCCTTCCCATCCCTTTCAGTCAGGATCAAGAACATGGACAACACCACACTCAGCCTGGCTCAGCAGCACACCTCCTCTCAAACACACACCAAATTCTCCCCATGAGAACAACACAGCTGTAGCTGACCATGTCTTAATTTCTACAGGAGCTCAGATTATGGGAAAGTTCTATATAGGAACAGACAGGAAATACAATGTAGCATGCCTCAAAAACATCCAGTGTACTTTTTCTTGGGATATGATCAGTCATGGACACAAATCAACCATGCTTGGGACTTGAATACCACCTGGTGATGAGTCATAACTCCAGGTCTGGAAATAATGCTACTACATGCCCATAATATAAGGAACTACACAGAAGAGTCTGATATGCCATGTGCAATCACCAGTACCTAATCCTGCATGAACTTGAGATCCAATTCAGAGGTATAAGTGGATATGTATCACTAGTCTAATTGCTCTTCTGCACATGTATCAGCCTGTGTAGTAGTCTGCAATGGAAGAAACCTAATTATCTGCACACAAACAACAGATACAAGGAAAGTAGAAAGATATATCAGTACAAGATTTGTACCCACATTGACCTAGAATATGACACAATAGAGATAAATGTCACGACAGCTGATGTTGCATTCATCTCACAAGACTCTGTCTGCAAATATAGAAAGACCTACTTAAGAAGTCTGCTTAAAGAAAGCAGGATTAATACAACTTCTGCACCACAACAATTGGCATCTTTCTTCTTTATTTATATATTTATTTTCAGACTGTCCAGTCCTGTGCAGAGGGAGAAACAAAATGCAAATTCAAGAACTTGCTATTGAACTGCGTCAGAGTCAGAAGATGCTTCAGTGTAGATTAGGCCATGGTTCAGCTATAGGTGCCTTTCCACCATCTGGTAAATTTATTTTTGTTCAGTCTTATTATACAGGAACTCTAGCTTTTAAGACATGCGTATTTATTATGTGCATACGCTAGGATGCTGAGCACCTGTTGAGATGTTTATATTAGAGTATTTCACAATTAGGTATTTTCAAGTGTCAACTTGTCCTTTGTTATAACATTACTGTGGCAACTGACTAACCTGCCTCACATTTTTATGTTTTTGTTTTTCCATTTTAATATTTTGAAAGCCATAATCAAATCCAATTTTGATTGATTTTTATATTTATAGCTACTGTAGCACATTATAGACTTTGTCAAAAGGTCATGTAGCAACATTGCTATTGTATGTATTAAAATAACAATACTCTAGTTCTACCATGTTGCTTTATGAGGCTATAATCTACTTCCTTATGAGACAACTTGATTACAGCTTCATAAAAATGGCAAACGCTCTAACACTGTGGTTATTTTACAAGGCTTTGCGTTACTGAATCTCATTATTTTACTTCCACAAGTTGTGGTTAAATGGCAATAATATTTCTCTTGTCATCATAGAAATTGGACCACACATCATATTCTTGATGCTTAAACATACAGTTCTCAGTGTGTTGACAGTATAGGTAGCAGCTCTGCATAGAGGATGTGAGACCACCATGGAAAAAACCCTTGCATTGCAATTGTATCATTGTATCATTGCAATGCTGATTATAGACCTTGTGTGTGTGTGTGTGTGTGTGTGTGTGTATCCTTGTGTATATGTGTCAATGGATATCAAATGCATTTTTGTCATCATTTTTTCCAGTGAAATGCCTTCTATTTTTATCTTTGCATTATTTTGCTAATTGTTTCATGTGGGCTTTACACAGGGCAATATATCCTAGATACAAATAAATACATCCATGGATCTGATTTTCAGCTGAGTACAGGTTAACTAATAATTTCATTTTCTGTAGTATTGCTCATCAAGGGAGTAAAAGCATTTGTAGTTTCATTATCTTGACAGGTGGACTTTTAAGAGGAATGCATGACTAGGAAAATTAGGGTCCTTGTATAAAGTAACATTGCAGATTCTATATAGATATGTTCATTCTGCATGATGAAATCACCTCCTCAAGTAGTTACTGTTTGACATAAAGAACCTAAAATAAGCTGCTATTTAATTCTAGCCAATACAAATTTCCCATCTCTGATTTTAGTATTTCAGCTTTATAAAACTAAGGCCAGATTTCTGGGAGAATTCAGACCATGAGATGATCGTTGTAGCACTACTGCTGGCATCATGAACTGGACAAATGTTTGAGGCTTCTGCACAGGCCTAGTGAAACTGATAGAGATCATCACCCTGCTATCAAAAAGAAGGGAGATGGAAAATGAGTTCTAGCTGCATCTTTAATGGTTCATGTGACATGCTGGCATGCTTAAACCCAGGCAGAATTCTTGAGTTCTGACAAACAGCTTTCAGGAATGGCTAAAGCCTAGCCATGCTGGCACTATAACTAGTAGAGTCATTTCCCCATTGATAGTGATTGTAGAAATCCTAAACAACACATGCATAATAGCAGCCACATAATTCGAGACGGCTTCTGCTAATTCTTTTATGGTATTTTGCAACACCAAATTTCAGCAAAGGACTAAAATTAAATGGTAATTCTCCTTAATAACTGATGTTTGTGCAGGGGGGAGGGAAGCATGCCAATTCTTGTTCCTAAGCTTGCAATTATAATTCCATCTTCATTGTTTTTCCTCTGAAGAAATATGTTTTTTAAAAGTCGTAGACATTATAGTGATTTTTTCCCTGCTTTTGTAGCCATGCCTGTTTGGGACAAAGTATCTGCAGGTCTTTTTTCTTTTCTTTTTAAACATCTGAATGCAGACTGAGAAAACCTCACCTCTCATCAACACTGAAGAGGCACCTTGTCTCAACTGCCTTCATACATCTGTCTGACTCCTTTGGTAATACACATTATCAAGCCCTTGTAGAAACTGCTCAAGGACATAGAGGGGTAGGGTGGATTGTTGTTCTACTTGGGGGCATTTACATTTGTTCTTATTTTAAAGCTCCACTCTCTTTACTAAATAATGTATAGCTTCAGTTCTAAAGATAACGAAACAGTCTCCTTTGAAAATCTGGGGGCTAATACATTACAGTATTAGTAACAGCCTTTCATGCTGACAGCATAGCTGTGCCCAGAAATCAAACAGGCTGAATTTCCCTTTATTATCAGTTGTAGTTGGCTGTTGTCAGATACAGTCTCCAAAGTGGAGGGTGTAGAAAATGACAATGGGCAGGAACGGGACAATGCAAGCCTGACTCATGAGAAGTGCCACTTATAGCACGGGGATGGAAGACAGATAGACAGACAATTGACTATCATAAGCCTTGCCTTTTATGGGCTATTGTTCCTTCTCCCTCCATATATTCAGTATGTCACTTGCCATCCCCCTCAGTAGTTCTCTTCTACAGAAAGAAAGAGGAAACTGAGAGACTATCAGAACCTTTATCTCTCCTTTCCATCTATGCCAATGAAAGAACCGGTATTCTGTGTACAGTTCTGGTCACCTTACCTCAAAAAGGATATTGAAGAGCTGAGAAGCCCAAGAGATGAACGGGCTGGGACAACTTCCCTTTCAGGAACATTGGGACTTCACTGTTGGCCACCAACTTGATAGCTTTGAAGGATATTAGACCAATTCATGGAGGATAAAGCTATTAAAGTCCACAAGTCATTATGGCTATATATTACATGCAATATCTAAAAAAATATGTCTCTCAACACCTGTTCCTGGAGAACATGAGTGGGAAGGTACAACTGTTCTCATGATCCGCATCCCTAAGATCTGTCTAGCTGGCCACTGTAGGAACAGAATGCAGGACTAGATATGCCTTTGGTCTGACCAAGAGTGCATCATATTCTGAGACTAGTATCTGGTGGTTGCAATGGCCTAAACATAGACTAACAAACTGAAACTTAATTCAGTTGAGGTATAAGCACTTGGAGTAACTTAGTGAGACCAGGAGAGCTTCTGAAATAGGCCTTGCCCCCAAAGAGTCAAGCTATAGCTTTGGCCAAGAGGAATTTTATAATGTCAGAGCTCTGGAACCCCATCCCTAGAAAGTCCCTCAGGTCCCTTCCCTATCAGTCTTTAGGAAGAATATAAAGCCTATTCTTTTTAGGCATAGTTTTAATAGTATGTATCTGACTCTTCCATTTCATGGTGTTATGATGCTATTTTCTTAAATCATCTTGGTTCATTGGCATTAATCAATTTTATTTTTATTTTTTCATTGCAATTGTTTGTTTTCTTCATTATGTACTTTGGGAGATCCTTTCTCAGACCTGAAAATTGGAGTAGATATGTTTACATAAACAAACATGCAGGAAATGGGGGTAATGGTTTAAATATAAAAATGAGGAAGGACCTATGGAAAATAGCCTAGCCTCTTGATTATAGTTTGTCATTCTGAGATGTAAGTTGTTCCTTTGCTAAGTTTTAAAAGAAGGCTAAGACCCCCTTAGAGCCTCCTCCACCATTATGAATGCATCTTCCCTTAGTTACACAGAAATGGAACACACCACTGGTCCATTTTCAGTGAGCAGCAAAGTAGGAACCACACCTTTGTTCCTTATGTCCACATATTATGTGTGGATATCTGCATAGGTGAAGCCTGCATATATAGATCCCACCAGGGACTGGAAGTTCTCCTATTCAGGTAAATTTACACCTTTCAAGGTTTATAGATATAGAATGGTCTAAACTTCAGCTTTGCAGATATCATCACTTGTGTCAATCATAAGGATGGTGGCAACTGAAGAGCAATAGCCAGCAGTGTGGTATAACTGCTCCTTGATTGTGTAGAGACCCTTTTATGCTAGTAATGCAAGGTTTCAGCATCAAAATATGAAACCTGGAAGTCCTAAATGTAGTAATCACCAAAGGTGCCTAAATATTTGAAGAAAATTAAAATGGATGCTTCAAAGTCAATGGGCCACCTTACTGTTAGTCAGTGTTTACTATTTACAACAAAAAAGCACCAGGAGGCACATTTCTTAGGAAATGTCATAATTTAGTTTGCGACTCTTTATCCCTAATCATTAATTTGGGGGTGCTTAGTCGCTCTGGGAAATACATTCTGCTCTTACACAAGGATACTTTACTCTCTTCAAATTCAGAGACTGATCTTGGCGGTTTCTGACACTAATTTAGCATTCCACTAGAGCCTCATAGGTACAGTGGCTCCAGGCACAGCTGCTGATACTTTATTGCCTTCTGGTGTAGAAGGTCACTAAGAGAAACTGAATCCAATCACCTGTTGCACTTGGAAAGAGAAAGAATTACGTATATACATTCTTCATTTGATCTGGAGCCCAGAGATACTGTTTATTCCAATATTTATCATTGCTGTTCTCTGTTTCTGGTTATTTTGCCAACGCAAACATCACTGTTACCTGAAATATGTGTTGATAAAGGCAGGCAACATATACATGATGTCATAGATAGTCAAGACCCTATGATTGGAATCCATTGTGCATATGCCTGTCTATGCATATGTACTGCTGCCTTATACTGAGTTAGAGCGTTGGTACATGTTGCCCTGCATTGCTTACTCTGCCAGGCTGTGGAACCTCATGGTCTCAGGTGGAGGGTTCTCACATCATTTCCTACATCATCCTGTTCACTGAAGATGCTAGGCTTTAAACTAAGGACCTATATATTCTATCACTGAGTTGTATGTAAACATTTTGTTCTATTTTATCCAAATGGTCTGCTTGGAACACCAAATTTTCTTTTGCAATCACATGTTGATTTCTTTTTATATATTGCTTTTTCATTTCTATGTCACCTTTTCTCCTTTTGCAAAAAGTCCAAGGCAGCTTATATAGGCCTCTTACTCTACATTTTGCCTTCACAATGGCTCTGTGAAGTAGGTTAAGCTGAGAGTCAGTAACTGGCCTATACTCACCCAAAGAACTTTATGGATGTGTGTGAACTAGAGCTGCATCTCCTGAGTCCCAGACTAATACTCTGATTCTTTTGCTGAAAGAGTCTGAATTCTTCCATCCAGCAAATGTAATTTATTTATATATATATATATATATATATATATATATATATATATATATATATGGTAGTATTGTTTGATTTTCAGTAAGACTCACAGCCTTCAGATTACTTTCAGCACAAGCACTTTGCAGAGTTTTTAATGTGCTTCCTTAAATAAATGAAATAAAATTTGCATTTCTAATATAAAGTTAATTATAGCACCAGCATAAGGGAAGTAATACATGTTCCATTTGAAGAGAAAGATGGCAACCTGCTCCAAACTCCTGATATTTGTTGAATCCAGAAGTGACACAATGAGCTTCATCATCTACAGTGACTGAAAGATATTAATAATCCATAAAATTGCAAAATAATGGCATGACCTTATCACTTGTGGATGCAGGGAAAGAAAATATCTAATCCTTAACAATGAGTAAGATACAGCAATAATTGCACAAAATGATTATCTTTGACTTTAAGAAGCAAAGGTTTCAAAAGACATTTTGAGTCCTGATTTCCATGTAACTGCTCAGGTCATGATGCTATCACAAGAAGATTGTTTTGTCACATCAGAATGTTTGTTTACAGTGTTTTTTCCTCATTTAGTATCAGAGCTCATTGAATAAAGATACTTCTAAAAGCAACAATTATCATGGGGAATTGGATGTTGCAAAATTCTTTGATGATGCATTTCTTATATTGTAAAATAAATGTCCAGGCAACAGTTCCCACTGTTAATATGGTACAGGAGGTTGTCAAAATTCTATCCAGCACCAAGACCTGCACTAGGAATTTCACACTAGGTAAAACTTCAGACTGTATAAATTTCTGGACAAAGCAGGTAATATAAGAAAATTAGTCCGATTAGCAAGAGCTACTGGAACTCCTCATAGGTTGCAGCTGGTCATGTGGCAAGCCTTGTAAGGCTTTCCTTTTCAAGTCTTCTTAGTTTGAACAGCAGGAGCCAAAGTGTGCTACCATACACTAACCTTTGTCTTACTTTGTGACTTGTCACGCCACGCTCAAATTTGTCCCAGTCTTCTGGAATATTGCTTTCCACATCATCATAACCTGCTGTATTATACTGGACATTGGGTTTTACAACTTTCAGACACGCTTTCCAGATATGATTTTCATTACAGCAATTGCAATTAAATTAAATAATAACCATTTAAAATTTGGGTTTTTCTTACCAAATGCAGTATAATCCTTAGAAACTAAAATTGTCTGTTTTCTATTATATCAAAACTTCTCTATACAAAGTATCCAGATCATCTTTTTCATTTCTTTCACTTGGAGTTTATGTGCATCGAAAGCATTCAGAGCTGTTCTTTAAATCACAAAAAGGTAAAAAAAAATATGATAGTTTCATGATCAGAATGGGTTGTTAATTTAAACAATAGTCTCTCAATATTTTTCCTTCGTCCATGATGTAAAGAGCCTTTCAACATATAATGGATTATGTTTTCCATCTGATTCAAATTGCAGATACAGATCTGCTAAGAGACAGGAACCCATTAGTATCTGCCATCCAACATGGCAAAACGCATAATCTGTAAGCATAGTTCAAGAAAGCACAATATAAGTGAAAGACTGTCAGATATCTGAGATATCTTAGGGAGAGGTAGTTGATCTTCCAGATATTGAGGCCTTTAAAAAATGGCAATGCCATTGGTAAAGTTGTAACCTGCTCATATAGTCTCCAGCTTGATCTTTATAAAGCCACTCCATATAAAACCCACTTACTTGAAATGATCATTTCTGAGAATTTAAAATCCAGTTATTATCTATCCAAATTTAACTTTGCCCTTCTTCCTTGATGGGTCCACAATGAAGCTGCAAATAAAGCAATTAAATGCTGCATATGAAACAGTCCCTTAAATAAGTCAATTGATTCAAATTTACTAAAAAAGATTTTTTAAAGCATTAAGGCACTCACTAATAAAATGATTCCTCTATGTAATCAGAATGGCCTTAACCTGCTTTTGAAGTCAAACAAATGTGCTTATAATGTAAACTTAATGGATGGTGGTTTTCTTTACATGGCTTTCTCCTAGAAGATGCATGTCATGAGAGCTCTCATACCAGGTTCCCATCTAGAGATCATATTTACACAGCACATGGCTGGCTGGGAATGCTAGAAGTCACATGGTTTTTTCCTGTCTAAGCATGCAAAACTGCCTTTAAGACTGCAAGTGAAGGCTACAATCCTGTACAAACTTTTATGGGAAAGTTGAGCTCTATGGAAATGACCTTTGACTGAACATGCTTCAGGCTGTTCACCACAGTGTTGCCTTTCCCCTAGCTGACTGTATTAGTAGTTTATGTGTACTTCCACAGGGCAATTGATGGTTTGAAAGCTTTCTTATGTGGATATTATACTTTGTACCAAGGTTTTTCCCTTCAGATTGAAGATATTGGGACAGAACATCCTTATGAGCTTTCACAAGACTTTGATCTTCACATGGGAGTGCTTTGGAGCAGGTGTCTGTGGATGAATTTGATCTTTCATTCTTCAAACCTTACAGCAAATTAACTGAGTGTAAATACTATGGAGAACTTAGTGCCTGTGTCCACTAGCCCCTGGATGCCTGGGGTCCTTGGCATAGTGGAAGGTATATTTGAAAGTGTTTAAAAAAGATGACTCCTTTCAGAACTTCACAGTTTCTTTTCTTTGCAAGTCCTTAATAAAATTGTCAGAGTTCATGGGCCTCCCTATAAGGGAGGCTGAAGAAATTTCTCTGGGCTGCAATATCTATTCATATCTTGTATTAAAATACTTCTCAGGCAGGTCATGCATTGTTTTCTTCCATCTTGGATGCTATATATTTTCCTGCATTTTGCATTATCATTTGTTAAATGTACTCCAACATGCAATTTATCTTAGTCAGCAGATTTAAGACCTTTGTGCCACCCAACACGTCCAGGGATTTTGGAAATAAATCACTGTTCCTAGGTTTGTTGCTAATGCAACAAATGGTTTCTAGAGGGGAACCCAAGAGCAGTGATGGTCAATATCATGCTGGCTATCACTACAATGAAATATGTTCTACCTGTTCTCCTGAGTGTTAGGACAGGCCTGACTCCATTTAATTTTCCATTTGCTAGTTTTGCAATTTTTCACTTTTAGTAGGCACTGCTATTTTATTGAACCTAGAGTCTGAAACTTATATTAAATTTAGATTCATATTATGTCAGAATGCACTCCAAGAAATGATGATGGTACGAGCTTTATTCCATTCTTTTATTTGAGTTCAATTTTAGAATAAACAAACAGAATAAAAGCTACCTAATTAACAGCAGGAAAAATGTATTTGTTTTAGGCACCACTGGGCAGGTATAGCACCATATTAGCCCCGTGCATATATTCCAACAAGGTGCAAATGATCAAAGGAATAAAAAAGGATAATATTTTCATCAGAACTACACAAAGGCCTATATCATTCCAGTATATAGGATCTGAATGTGCTTTCTATCCCTTCCATGTTTATATAGTACTTATCACCTGGTTACAGTTTGTATCACTGCATATTCATTCCTTCCCTTTGTATTCTCACTTTGCACATTTTGAATGTCTGCACAGGACCATGGTGTACTCATTTCACAAAGACAATGGGGAGAAGCTTCCAGGAACAATAAGGTTCGTCGGCTCATCTTTCTGGTAAATATCTGCATGAAACACGTTTAAGCATTGGAGGAAAGAAGAGGTACAGAGGAAAGAAACAGATTGCTTCATATTGATCTAATTACTTAATAGTAACTATTTTGTAGTCTGGCCAGTAAGTAGAAAGGACATCAGACATCCAGAGAAATTTTCAAAAGAATGAAATGGGGAGGAAGGAAGACTATGAGAACCATTTATAGTTCTGCTGCTCCAATGGCTGATTTGTTTGGAAATTCCCAGTATTTCTAAACTAAGCTCAAGAACTAAGCTCAAGTGAAAAGTAAAGATCTGAAATGCCTGTTTAGCTGAATCTCTCCTGATTATTGAAGAAGAATGAAGAACATGCAGGGTTTGTTGAAGGGTTATTTATTCTTGCGTCATCTGAATTGGGGGGGTGGGGATCTATTTGCAATGATAATTTATTATTATTTGTGGGACCTTGGCCAGTGCACAGAGTGTGCTCTTTGTAGGATGAATTTTCTCCACAAGAACTGAAAAAGATGTGAATTACATTAGTTTCTAGTATCAAAATAGGCTGAGGAGGCTTCCTGTTGATGTGAGGGTAGGGGGACAATATTCGCCTATGTTGTATAAAGAATATATTATTGTGGAAGCTTGACAATTGACAGATAATTCAGAAAATGGTTGATTCAGTTGTTCATCTGACAGTTTCCTTATTAAACTACTGATCTGGTATATATTTAGCAGAGTCGTCATTAGCAGCAGGGATCAGAAACATTCATTCTCTCACAGTGTGATGCATCTATCCCTTTTGTTAATTTGGAGGCAATTAAGAGTGGAATGCAGAGGGATTGTTGCAACAGAGCGACTCATGTCATACTTACTAGGGAACAATAGGATTGCTTTGATTTCCGAACCAAATCTAATTCTATAGACTACTTAGTTTCAAATAAGTGCAAACCATAGAAGAATTGGAATAATCGGCTTCTTGGGTTTTACTCTGTAACCACAGCAATAGAAATTGAAATGGTATCAAGTTGCTTTGTTAAGACAAAATGAAATAAATCCAACAAATTCATGTCTGAGATTTGTATATGCTAATGTGAATTGGTGGTTTTGGTAGGCTATTTCATAATGTTTTATCATTATTCAAAGTTACTGCATTCAGTCTAGACAACACCTGGGGAAAGGGAAAGGTTTGCTTGGCTCTACGTGTACATCCCTCATATAGAATCTCATAAGATATGAAAACTTAGTTTCTCTCTAAGTGCAATCCTTCTAGCAGGGCAGGTCAGAGTATACCATTAACTTATTTGCTATTTATCCATTGTGGGTCCTTTTCTAGGAAATGGAACTAATGATGCTGAGCTAGACTATCTCACATTGTCAGGATAATAAATGTTTTGACACTGCTATGTCGATCCTAGCAAGAAGAGGTGGGCAAACAACAAGGTGTAAGGCAGAGGAGTAGAGCCACTGCATTGTGTAATTTTGGCAACACATTAGAGATGCCGTTGTGCTCCCCACTGTAATGTTGACAGTGGAAACAGACAGAGTAGAGCCTCCAGTATAAGTGTCAGTACTCAGACTGCTTCATGAGATGAACAATGTTTCAGGAAAATTGTCTTAGGCCGTTAGGACTTTAAAGGCCCAGAGGCCCACATGGTAAAGGACAAAGAAGATGGGCTGGTGGGTGAGCAAGTGGCACCTGCTGGTAAGCTAATGAAGAGCCAAGTTGGCTGCAAAAACAAGTGGTTTTATCCTCCATGTGTCGCACATGTGTCACAACAGCTCTTTCAAGGGTCCAGAATTTCATTCACTGAAAAGAGTGATTTCAGTCCCAAAATCACCAAAAAGAGTTCTGCTAGATGACTAGTAGAGGATGTAATAGTGGCAGCAAAATAAGTCTTCTTTGCTGACTGAGCCCCATATTCTCTTATACCAGTTCTAACAGCTTCAGTTCAAGCCTTATGCCATTTATACTCTGTCTGGTGTCCCATCTCTTTTATTATATCAAGCTGCTGGGTATACTAAGGAGCAGAGAGGGCTCTACAAAACAGGGCACTCAGGCACTATCAAGTCTATGGTCCATTGCATCTCCCCCTCCTCTAGTAAGATCAAGGTGGCAACTGGATCATCAGCTCTCTTCACTGTAACTCCCTAAGAGCATTTATAAATCAACCAGATTCCCTCAGTTTCCAAGGGTCAGAGTTTCAAATGGGTCCCCCAGCCCTGTAAGAGGGAAGTTTTGTTTTGAGTCCAAATCTCAGAGGGAAATGTTCTGACCCTGACAATTTCGACCTATAATCAGTTTACAGACCACTCATATCAGCCTGAGGCAAAACACAAGCAAAGGATATGCATTTCTTCATTTGTTCGGCTGATGACAAACTGAGAAAGGCCCATGATTGTCATGGAGACAATGAAATCTATAGGCAGCTTCAGTGTGGATATTGAAGTAATTCAGAGCTACTGGCCTGAGTGTTTTCAAAACTACACCCATGTCCAACTCTACCAGCTTGTTTAGGAGGGCTGCTGGGACACAGCATGGACAGTACACCAATCATATTACCCCAGACTAAGTCCAATTTCTCAATACCTGACCTGAGGTGGAGTGCTGTGCTGAAGATGGAAGTCCTGTGGGCTGTGGAAATTTCTCCTCCTCTATCCTGAAGCTTATGTTTGTGAAACTGTGAGCACAGAGAGGACATAGGTACATATATAGAGCTACATCCCATACATCTCTGACCTCTCTATGTTGACCAGGAAGGTATGAAAAGAGGTTGTCACTGAGTTTGGCTGAACGCCGTTACAGTCCTCCATGTGATTAGGAACCCTGTTCAATCATTGATTCAATCCTTTATTATATGGAGGACTACAAATGCAGCTGAAGGCAGTCACAGTCTCTCTGCAACCTGTGAAAGTCAGAGTCAAGACCACAGGGCCTGTGCACACCCAGTGTTCCTGCTATGCTTATAATTTCATATCACCTGCCTAAAAATACTTTCAGAATGTTGATGCAAGAGAGAAGAATGAGCAAAGCAGGATGGAAGAATGAAGGGGGAAAGAGTATCTCAAGAACAATGGCAGCTCCCTCTAGAGTTCGGAAGAGTGGGGACTTAATGCAGAGGCAAAAGAATAGAATACGCTTGTTCTTCTTAAGAGCATCATGAGAGTATAGCCTTCAAAACATCACAGTTGAAAACAGGGGGCACCTTTGTTCACCTGTAATAACCCTCTTTTCAAATTGTGGATCACTACTTGAGTGACAGCTCCTTCTCATCTGATTAAACTTTGCCAAAGCCTTTTCTGAATCTACACATGTAGCTTGTCCTGAACTGGCTTCTGAACCTAGATATTTATACAGTGACAGTTTCCTCTTTACTGTCCCTGCCTGAAGGCTTAATAGACATGGTTCTACTGACTACAGAATAGTTAAGCAGCATTTGTTGTCTAGATAGATAGTTATTAAGTGATGGAAGGAAAGTGGTGCACGGACATTTCCTGTCCATTCTATTTGTATGCACATAAACTAGAATCAAGATGCATTTCCTCCCACTGAGAGTTATGATCTAAAGGAGATGAAATCTAAAGAATTCTGGTCACTAGCAAAATCTTAAAACATGTCCAATATATCTGCAAAACTCTGAAACAGAAAAATCTAGGGATACCAGTTTATCAGGGATGGGACCAGAAAACTGGTAAATAGAGATGTTTGGAGAGCATATGAGAGAAACATGTCTCACTGGAGAATTGTTGATAGCCTGGATAAGCAAAAGAGGTCAAATAAGAAAGAAGTAGCACTTTTTTCCCTCAGTACTGACAGAAGAAATTATCTGTACTGGGGAGATATGAAAAAGGAATCACCACAATCTAACAAGAAATTGGATGTGGAAGAAGAATGCTAAAAATTACAATAATTAACAATAGTTAATAACCCAAGGTGTGTGAATGATGGCTAAAAAGGCAAAGTTTTTCAAAGAAGTTGTTATACACAGCAGTCACATTTTTAAAAAGAATATTTAAAAGCAAGATACTCTTTACAATGTTGTTCTAGCATTAAAATATAAAGATCAATAGAAGTTTGCCACTGAGTATTCAAAAATAGTCAAGAAGTATAAAAAGACACCTGAAAAGGTAAAAATTTAGCAGGAGGGGAGTTAACGCCTTTTTCTTTCTGTCTTCACCCTGGTTTTATTTCACTATTCAAATGAAAACTGCTGGAAGGTTGCAGTTTCTCTTATTCACGTCTGGCATGAGCTCTGTCAATAATAGCTAGTGGATCCACTGAGTACTTCTGTATTATCAGCAAAGGGATATGTGAATAGAAAGCAGCATTGCTCATGCAGGGCATCATTCTGTGAAGTGAGGAGTACTTCCTGGAAGTGACTGAGGGCCACCTACATCACTGGAGTCAATAAAAAATGAGGTAACTGACTAGCATGATCCTGTGGATGCTCAAGTAATACATTTTCTACTCACAACAAGGCTTTAATAAAGGGAAAACAGAAGACCAGATGAATATCTGTTATGCAGTAATGATACCTAATCCAAACTGTAATAAGGTTGAATCAATTTTCAGAGACATTGCTGGCTCAGTAATTAGAACCCATGGCAAGAGATCTCGTTCTAACATTCAATATGGAATCAGGCACAACGGGAATGACTGTGATGCAAAGACACATAATTGTACTATATCAGTCAAGGCCTTGCAGCAAAAAGAGAAGTCTGCAGCAAGGAGACATGTCAATTTCTGTTTACTCTTAGGAAAAAGCTCAGGAAATGGGCTGCTAGCTGGCAATCGTGTTGTGATAAATGTTGAACTGCAGGCTCTTGTCATGACAGTCCCATAGCCATGTTCCCAAGAGAGCAACAGACAATACAGCTACCTGCATTTTTATTTTATCAATAGATGTGTTCATACATCACAGTAAATTACCCCTGCAATAAACTACAGTTGCTTGGTTCTGGGCCAAACAAACCATGGTGTGCCTGACAGACAATGAGGCTCACCATGGATTGTCTGTCCTCTCCCCCCACTTCTCCCTTAGTACAACTACAGGACTGACTTTTTTCCCCTCCGTCCCCTCCTCACTGTGATTGTGATTTGGCTGGCTGTGGCTTTTTTCCTCTCCCTCCTTTTCATTGTCATCATGCAGCCCAGCTTGACAGCTGGTTTTTGCACTGTCCATTTGACAGCCACTGTTAGTCCCTTTAAGGTTCCCAAACAGAACAGTGGAACAGCTGCCAGTGGTTGGCAAGCATATACAGGCATGTGTCCCAGACAAACTACCAATTTTTCTGTTAAAAAAAAAACTGTTTTAAGGGGGACCCAAAGTTTGGACGGCAAGCTATCAAAATGCATTTTCCTGATTTCCACACTCATGGATCTGTGATCCTGCACAGTTGCACACTGATACATTTTTTTTTTAAAAAAGAAAAAAATATTTGTGTACATTGAGTGCATATTCATACATGCATACATACATAGAAATAAAAATATATGTTTGCCGAGCATTGATAGCCCTTCCAATGTGCTGATCAGGAACTTTGAAGTCAGTGACAGTCAGTGATTGTCAAAATACAGTTCATGAAAACCAGCTGCCAAGTGGGGGTGGGGCGGGGGGGCAAGGGAAATGGGGCAAAGTTGCAACAAACCCAAATCAGCTCACAGTCATAACAGGGGACACCCAGCCATTGCCAGTGCTGTTTAGGCAGTTATGGGAAAGCTGGTCCTACCAGTGGCCAGGACAACCTTGGTAAGAATAGCAAGGGGTATTTGCTGCTGTTATTAAGAGATTCTCTCATCTGTTCCTTTTATGGTAGGGATGATTGTGTATTAGAAAATAGGACAACCCATAATGGATGAAACAACTGCTGGAACAAGCTTTGGGTTGTCAGAGTGGTTTGTTGCTCTCAGACAAGCTACCCTGCAGGAACTGGACGAGGGTCACACAACACAGCAACCCACTGTGGGTTGCAAGTGAATTTTAGGAAGGTACTATGCTGACCTGGTCAAAAACTGGTAAATATCAGCACATGATTTCAACTCTCAAATACTCAGGTATGTAATGCAGTTGGCAGTTGCAGGTGTCATTTCAGAGTTTACAGGCTCTCAGTAAATCATGTAAATTCTGGTGGACTTCACTTTTGTACTATATCTCGAATTAAGTTTGCTCACAACAATATGTTCAGAAGTAGGAAGATAATGTAGGCTTGTTAAATTTTCAAGGTCGTGTCATTTAATATGAGCCTGCCAATCAACTTGGAATGTGATCCCCAGAATCCTGTGCAGAGAGAACTCTAATTGCCAGCTACTCATGAGGAAAGCCAGTGTGGGGTGTTGGATAGAGTGCTGCACTGGAGACCTGTGAGGTACAGATTCTAGTCACCACTTGGCCATGAAAACCACTGGATAACTTTGAGTGCATCACCTAATCTCAGCCCAACCCAAACCTCAAAGGATTGCTGTTGTGAAAATAAAAAGGAGCCACCTTGGGTTCCTCACAAAAAGTAAACAGGTAGGATATAAATGCAATGTCATAACAACAACAACAACAATTGTGGACAGAGTTTGTTTATTTATTTGATTTTTAGCTTGCTTCATTAACCACAGGGTCACTGAATGCACCCATATCAAATTTGCTGGCTCTGTCTATTAAATGAAACTGCCACCAGCAAGAATTCCCCAGTGCACATGTACATTAGGTCCCTCTGGGCCCTGTTGTCCAAAAATTCACTCTGTGTCGACAGAGATGTGTGAAGAATTATGCCACTGCCCTTTCTCCAGTGTCATGACATCCTGGTGGCCACATCCCAGACCTCACGTGCAGAGCCAAGCTCAGAAAAATGGCAGGCAAGGAAGGAGAAAAATATTTTTCTATCTCTTGTAGCACTTGATGTCAGTCATAGTGAGTACTGAAAATGATTTAAAGAAGATTTAGAATGCATAGAAGAAAGTATTTTTCACAGGACACATGATATATGGAATTGACTGCCACAGGATGTCTTGATGATCACTAGCATATTTATTTATTTATTGCTAACTCTATGCAACTTTCAGATTTAAAGGCCGTGTTGTACTGAAGATCACAAGGCAGGGAACAACAGTGGCAAATGGTTCTTCCTTTCACACACTGCTTTCCAGCGTATCTAGAATGCTGGACTAGGTGCACCCCTGGTCTGACTCAGCATGGGCCTTATGTGAATTGTGTACAAAGAATGCAATGCTGTGAAGAACATTTTATACATCACATGTATCATTCTCTATGAACAAGCTCATAGGCTCAAAGTCTCAAAAGATGTGACTGGTCACAGCTTCCCAGTGAGTGGACACACAGTGAAATAGATGCATTCTGACTTCCATCCATGGCAAGTTCTATGCAGTTGGCACACAAGTACCAGACAAAAGTATTATTTATGGGGGGCCACGATCAAAACATTAGCAGCAGTGCAGAATTACCATTTGATATGTCAACAGAGAGTTGCTTTAAGGAATGCATCATGAATAATTCTCTAGAGTAAAAAATTATTCAAATCCTTATAGAATCTTATAAGTTAGGCAATTAAAATGCTAAACATATTCTTATGAACAAATTGAAGGTGTCATACATAGCCCATTCCTTGAAATCATGCTGCTCAGCAGTTCATAGAAGTGAGTCACAGTTCAGACATTCTTGGTATTTAAAGTTTTGGACCACTGTCTATTTCCCTTAATTCAAATTAGCTTCTGTAACTTCATGGAATAACAACTGCTTGCAGAACATGACAACTGTATATGCCAGTGTTTATAAAATATTTTTTCTATCCTTTGGAAACCTGATGTTCTGAATCCGTGAGGATAGGCAGACCAGAGAGCTAGTGCTTGAATTTCTTCCACACGTGCTTTCTTCTTCCGGAGGAGTATCTCACTTCCCATCACTGCTGGCTCTTCCTCCAATTGGTTGCATCCAATGGGTGGTATCCAGTCTTAGTCTACCATAAACCCCAGTCATTTCCATAGTTCTACTCTATGTATGACTATTTATTTATTTAAAAATTTCCTACCCCGTCCACCACTGGCATCTCAGGATAGCTTACAAAAAAGAACAGATAGAATAAACAAAATAAATCCATGCCTGCCCATTCATGGCAATTAAATTGGGAGCCCACACCTACATCCCTCATGTGGAAGGGGCTGGACTGAACACACCAAAGGTTTGACACTACAGTAGAACTTGCTCAAGCAGCTTGAGGGATGCAACACCAAAACAGTATTGGCAGCATACAATATGTAAAGCAGGTTTACAGTAAATATGGAGATGTTTATTATATTTTAATATTTTCATTTTAATAAGATTCAGAAATGATCTGCCCTTGTAAAAGTATCAAGTGTTGGATCCAGATTTAGTCACTGAAATAAACTGCATTTAATTTAGTTTCTAATAATACAAGTCATGTTGATATCAATGAATCTGCTCGGGTATGACTACAGCTGGATACGATCCCAATAGTAGTTGATAACAAACTTTCCAGTAAATTTATTTCAGGTGGGGCTCTTAGGTTATTCCAGTGCAGCAACCATGCTTCCCATTCTGCAGGAAAACCCAAGAAGCCCAAAGCTGCAATGGAGAAACCCATGGACTTCCTTACTAATGCAGTAACTGGAAGCTGGGGAACTTCAGGCTCAAGCACCAGGCCACCCATGGCACTTCCCCATTCACTGCATAGCCTCTGTTCCTGTTCAGCCCCAGCAATGCCTCAACTTCCACACTATTGCTGGACACCCTAAAGAGTGGTGTTGGGCTAGGAAGGAGATCCATCTGGGTCTTTTCATATTTCACGTTTCACAAGGATTACCTAGTGGGTATATCTGGAATTTTGCTGGAGCACTGTGTATGTTTGGTGAGAGATTTAGGGCAGAACAAAGGAAATACTTCACACAGTGCATGGTAAAACTATGGAATTCACTACCTCAGGGTGTGGTGATGGCAGCTAATTTGGATGGCTTTTTTATTATTATTATTATTATAACATTTCTATGCCGCCCCTTGCCGAAACCTCGGGGCGGCTTACAACACAATAAAATACATTGAGATACAATAGAACATAATAAATTACCATTAAATACAAAAATACAAAAAACACACTGAGTTACAAACATAATAATATAAAATTAAAATTATCAGTATAAAATAAGTAAATAAATAATATAGGAGGAGAAAAGAGAAGGAAGAAGAAGTTGCCCTGGCCAGATCATATGTTTTAACAATTAAAATGATGTTTAAATAAAAAGGTCTTTACCTGGCGCCGAAAAACCAGTAACAACGGTGCCAGGCGGACCTCTTTGGGGAGTGAATTCCATAGGTTGGGCGCCACCGCAGAGAAAGCCCTCCTCCGAGTACTTACTCTCCTAATTTCTTTCATGGAGGGTTCCCGGAGAAGGGACTCTCCCGCAGATCTCAAAGGGCGGTCGGGCATATACGGATGTAAGCGCTCGTTCAGGTAGTCAGGACCCAAGCCATTTAGGGCTTTATAGGTCATAATCAACACCTTGAATTGGGCCCGGGCTTCAATGGGAAGCCAGTGAAGCTGACGGAGGACTGGAGTCATGTGAGCATAACGCCCCGTCCCCGTCAGCAACCTGGCAGCTCTATTTTGCACCAATTGAAGTGTTCGGACCGTCTTCAGGGGAAGCCCCACGTAAAGCGCGTTACAGAAGTCAAGGCGGGAAGTCACCAGCGCATGTGTCACCGTCGCCAGGCAGTCGTACTCCAGGTAGGGGAGCAGCTGATTAATCAGCCGAAGCTGAAGGAAGGCGCTCCTCGCCACCGCTGTCACCTGAGCTTCCAAAGAAAGCTCCGGGTTGAGGAGTACTCCTAAGCTATGGACCTTATCCCTAAGAGGGAGTGTTGCACCATTCAGGACCAGGTCAAATCCACCCTCTCCGAAGCCGGATCCGCCAACCAACAGGACCTCCGTCTTGTCTGGGTTGAGTTTCAGTTTATTGGCCCTCATCCATTCCCTTACCTCGGCCAAGCACCGGTTCAGCACAGCCACTGCCTCACCTGGATTAGTGGAAAACGAGAGGTAGAGCTGGGTATCATCAGCGTATTGATGATTCCTCAGCCCACACCTCCTGATGACCTCTCCCAGTGGTTTCATATAGATGTTAAATAGCAGAGGGGATAGAATGGAGCCCTGTGGTACTCCATGGCATAGCTGCCATGACGTAGAGACATGGTCCCCCAGCACCACCTTCTGGAATCGACTGTTGAGATAGGAGCGGAACCACTGCAAAGCAGTGCCTCCAACCCCCAATCCCACTAGCCTATCCAGAAGGATACCATGGTCGATGGTATCAAAAGCCACCGAGAGGTCCAGAAGAACCAACAGGGACGCACTCCCCCTGTCCTTCTCCCTGCACAGGTCATCGTACAGGGCGACCAAGGCAGATTCAGTACTGTACCCGGGTCTGAAGCGGGACTGAAAAGGATCCAGATAATCAGTTTCATCCAAGAGTGCTTGGAGTTGTCCCGCCACCACTCGCTCCAACACCTTGCCCAGAAACGGGATGTTGGCCACAGGTCTATAGTTAGTGGCCATCTCTGGATCCAGTGATGCTTTCTTCAGGACAGGCCATATTACCGCCTCCTTTAAAGGGGCAGGCACTCGACCCTCCCTCAGAGAAGCGTTAACCACTTCCAAGATCCAGGTCCCAATCCCGTGCTTGGAGTTATTTATTAACCAAGACGGGCAAGGATCCAATAGGCAAGTGGTGGGACGTACTCGTCCAAGCACCTTGTCCACATCATCGGGCTGCAATAATTGAAATTCCTCCAATAATTTTGGACCAGACGGTAGCATTGGCGTCTCCCCAGAGACCTCTGATTCATTAGTGGAGTCCAGCTCGTGACAAATCTGAGCGATTTTCTCCCTGAAATGCCTGGCAAAGTCATCACAGTGGGCCTTTGAGGGTGGCATCGGATCTTCCTTAGGACCCGGGCGAACCAGGCCTTGTACCACTCGAAAAAGCTCTGCCGGATGGCATTTTGAGGAGGCAATGGAAGCGGAAAAAAACTTCTTTTTTGCCGACTTCACCACCACAGCATAGGCCCGATAGTGGGCTCTCAAGTGTGTTCGGTCAGATTCATCCCGTGATTTCCTCCACCTACGCTCTAGTTGTCTCCCAACCCACTTCATCGCCCGCAATTCAGGTGTATACCAAGGGGAAGAGCGGACTCTGCCCGGTGGGAGAGGACGCTTGGGAGCGATCATGTCCACAGCCCTGGTCATCTCTCCGTTCCACAGTTCGACCAGAGCCTCGACAGGAGCACCAGTCTTTTCAGCCGGAAACTCCCCCAGGGCCTTCAGGAATCCATCCGGATCCATCCAGCTCCGGGGGTGGGCCCATACAATCGGGTCCGCACTCTTATAGAGGGAGAGGCCGCTCTCGAGCACAAACCTCACCAGGAGGTGATCTGACCATGACAGGGGAGTCAAACATAAGTTCCTCACCCTCAGGTCATCCTCTTCCTGCCCCGTCGTGAATACCAGGTCCAGAGTGTGTCCACGTTCATGGGTCGGGCCGATGACGTGTTGAGACAGGCCCATGGCCATCATAGAGGCCATGAAGTCCTGAGCCGCCCCGGTCAGTCCAGACTCGGCATGGAGATTGAAGTCCCCCAGGACCAACATCCTGGGGGTCCTCAACACCAGGTCCGAGACGGTCTCTATCAGCTCAGATAGGGAGACTGCTGGGCAGAAGGGTGCATGGTACACCAATAGAATCCCCAATCTGTCTCGTTCGCCCAACACCAAGTAGAGGCACTCCAGCCCTGGTCTCAAAGGGACCGGAAGACCCGTGAGAGAGATGGAGGCTCGGTAAACCAACGCGACTCCCCCTCCCCTCCCTTCTGGGCGTGAACAGTGTTGAACCAGATACCCGGGCGGGCACAATTGGGAGAGGGCAACATCCCCTCCCTCTCCCACCCAGGTCTCCGTTATGCAAGCCAGGTCGGCCCCCTCATCCACAATCAAGTCATGGATGAGGGAAGATTTATTATTGACCGACCTGGCATTGAGCAGCAGCAGCATCAGGCCCGAGGGGTGGTTGACAAGGCTACCTGGCACCATCTGGTTGGGGGCAGAACCAGAAGGAGGGATAGGTGACAGCCATCTGTCCATCCTTCTTCTACGTGGACACGTTAAGCCCCTATTGCTGTAACGACCATTGCCCATGACCACGCCAATAGCAGCGCCCGTGTGTTCCCCAGGATATATAAACGTCGACATGGCCAGGGATGACTCAAAGCACTGATTAAAGCAGGGTAAAATTATAAAGTAGGTCGAAGGAGGAGAAAAAAGAACGATAAAAAGAAAAAGAAAGGGGGGAAAAAATCCTTCCCCTTCCCTAAGATTCAGCAGTAGGCAAGCCTATTTCAACAAGAGTCCTTGGCCAGCCCAGCCCCCCTCTCGTCCCCCAAACGGCACCCAAACGGCGGCGACCCCCTTTGGCCACCACGCTTTGGCCGCTGGCCCGAGGCCGCCGGCCCCGGCCGCTGCTTTGTGTCCGCAGGGCGCCTCCGAGTCCCGCCCCATCATGCACCGCGTGCGCCCGATCATCTGGATCGGCGGGTGGCGCTCTCTGGCGCCGCGTGCGCCTGCGCTGGCCGCTGGAGCTGGCTGCCGTCAACGTCGTGGCCACACACGTCTGCCTGCATTCGCTTGCCCACGTGGCGGCTCTTTCCTCCAGCACGATGGTGCGGCGTGCTGCTGGAGGTGGGAGGAAGTCTTTCTTGCAGCGCGGGATCGGTGTTTCCTGCCCGAGGGGCCGTTCCCTCCTGGCCGCGGCCGCTGCTTTGTGTCCGCAGGGCGCCTCCGAGTCCCGCCCCATCGCGCACCACGTGCGCCCGATCACCTAGGCCGGCGGGTGGCGCTCTCCGGCGCCGCGTGCGCCTATGCTGGCCGCTGGAGCTGGCTGCCGTCGACATCGTGGCCGCGTGTGTCTGCCTGCATTCGCTTGCCCACACAGCGGCTCTTTCCTCCAGCGCGATGGCGCGGCGTGCTGCTGGAGGTGGGCGGAAGTCTTTCTTGCAAAGGGGATTATGTCTTTCTTTGAAAGGGGATTATGGAGGATAAGACTATAAATGGTCACCAGTCCACTAGTTAGTTTATTTTTATCCTGCCCAATAGCTGAGGCTCTCTAGCCAGTTAACAGAAGTGCAATAAATTGTATGCCTTCATATACCAGTTGCTGGGGAATAAAAGCTGGAGGTAGCTATTGCACTCAGGTTCTACTGATGGATTTCCCAAAGGCACAGCTTGGTCAGAATGCTGACCTTGATAGGGCTTTGGACCCCATCCAGCGTGGCTCTTCTCATGTCTTAAAACAAGAGAGATCCTGTCCACAGGCAAACTCTATGTGTGTGTTGTTCTTGTTGTTATGTGCCATCAAGTCATCTCCAATGAATGTTTACACTAAGAATAGGTGCCCTCCAAAATACCTTGCCCTTGACAACCTTGCTCAGTTCTTGTAACCTCAACTTGTCACTTCCTTTATGGAGCTGATCCTTCTCATATTTGATCTTCTGATAAAAATAGTAACACACAATACAAGGGAGTAACTTAAGGAGAGGAAAATCCTCACGCAAGGATGCTGATTGCTTTAAGAGGACTATGCATTCTAATACTTTTTAGTTATCTATCAGCTACATAATACTTCTGCTAAAACATAAATGGGATGTAGGTTCCCAGTTACAAAAAAGCAAGAGATGGACTGTACATTTCCTGACAAACCTGATACAGTTAATATTGAGTTATACGGATGGTATACAAAATCTTCTACATCGGCATATTTCAGAGGTACAAACTACACATATAGAAATACATGCTTTATTAGATACGTGTGTCAAAATGTTCAGAGAAAAATCTGTTCAGATACTATTACATATTTGGAACTTGGTATTATTGTTTCTTGTGTTAAAGAAGCCTACCAATATTAATTTCCTCAGGGAAAAAACATTTTGCAGGAATATTTTTTTCACATCATAAATTACAGTTCTCTGTTTGTATTTGGAGGTGTCAGTCTCCTGGAAAAGTATTATTAGGATTTCACAGCAGCCCTGCATTATCCACGCATTTGGATTATGATTGTAATTTCTTGCACATATGTTCTACTGAGAGGCTTAAATTGGTATTGGGTAAGGTAGCGTTCAGGCACTCTCTAAAATTAATGTGCAGCACTGTTCTACATGTGATTTTCCTTCTGCCAAAACAATGTGTTGTCGATAATTGTATGCAATGCAACTTTAGAAAATTAGGATTCCACTGGATGCTGTGAGAAAAGTGAACTAAAATCAAAAGCAAAGCACCATCAGAACTGGCTAACAACCTACATATGACATGTTACACTAAGATGCAGGATGTGTGTTTCTACCAGTATTCTCTGTAGATGTAGAATGGTATAATATCTCACGAAATTATTGTGTTGTGTGTTCAGCTGTCCTCACAAAAAACACCTGATGCTGCCTGTCCCATAGTTTAATTTCTGTCCAGGCTCAATCCAGGCATCTATTTCCAGACCAGCAATGCAGTCCTGGAATACATAAAGGAACAGAAGAAAATGTTCCTTAAGAGGTAAAAATACCCCCCTCTTCCATCATCAGGCAGTGACAGGTTTGCTCCCACTGGCTCAAATCAGATTGACCACAAAAGAAGGAACTGGGCTATTTTGTCCAAAAAATAAAAAATGAATAAATAAAAATTAGCCACTATATTCCAAGCTGTCCTTTGTAACATCCCAGTCCTCTTCCTTCCCCAGTTCTCTGCCCTTTTCCCAAATTCTCCCCACCTCTGCTTACCTGGCTGTAGGTGACATTCCATAAATTGGGAGGAAGAAAAGGAAGTTATTTATTTTTCTCAGCAGTTGGCATTGTTTATGAGCTTTGCCTGATTATCCAGCTTCGACCCTATCCAGAAAAGGCAGATATTGCCTCAGTTATTCATGATTTGCCATTGAAGATGGTTCATCAGCTACATCAGTTTGTTAGTACATAAAAGATCCGTTCTCTATCAGCTAATCATTGCTAGTGCATTTCTGGGCCAAGTTAAAGTCCTGGTGGTTACCTTTAAAGCTTTACAGGATTAGGATTGCCTGTACCTGTACAAACCTACCCAGACAAAGATGCCCATATGGGCCCCATGCATAAGTCTTCCATCATAGTAAGGTAGCTAGGTATGCACAAGAAACAGGGCCTTTCAGTGGTGGCCCTATCTTTGTGGGACTCTTGCCCATAAGTTGTAATTGGCTCCTTCTTCAGTTGTTTTTAAACAGGCCTCAAACACCTTTATATTCCATGTTGCATTGGTGTTTAAAGTTTTAAAATAGATATTTCTCTGAGTTCATATTTACCTGCCTGGAGGCTGCTATGATTTATGTGAGGCTAAAACATTAAAAAACACATAATCAGAACATTTCTCTATAATCTGGTTTGGCAAACATATGTTATTATGTAAATGTATTGAGAATGTAGAAAGAGTTTTAAAACATATATGTGTTTGTGCATGCATGCATGCATGTGTGTATGTGCAAGGCATAAATGTTAGGGGTGCTTCTCATACATGTTTCATGTACAGTATACAGATAACCATCTAAAGGGAGACAGGTTGTAAGAACATGTAGCTGAAGGTCTAAAATTACTCAGCTGAAACACTGGATATTAAGTTTGGTTCCATAAAACCCTTTTTACATTATAGAAACTGCCTGAGAACTCTGTGTATGGTGCCTTGTACACTATCATGGAAGAAGAGTAGAATATAAATGTAAGTGAGGAGGAAGTCAATTGAAGAAAGCAAGCTTCTGAAAAAAAATGCACAAATTCCTGTCTGGTTTCCCATATAGGTCATTGATGTAGGTCTTCATGGAGAGACAAAACAGAAGCACACACAGAAATGCAAATACTTTGGAATTCTATGAATATGCCAAAAGGGAGTTGATGTCATATAACTGCAACCCTTTCTTAACAGACACAAACAAAACCAAACAAAAGAAAACAAAGCAAAGCAAGAACATGCTTCCTTAATACATAGTTTTAGTGTGTCTTTCGGATTTATTCTCATTACCATTTCATCCAATAATTTGTATTATAGGCTGAAGATGCAATTGCTAGTTTTCTCTGCTGTGGATAGAAAATTATATCTGTGCATAGATAAAAAGGAAAAACAATAGACAAAGGAAGGATTTTTTATTCAGGTCTATCTGTTGCAAAAAACATCAGGAAGGCAACAAATTCATTCTACCAAACAGTAATTCCCTAACAAGTAGGAATGGCACAGGAATTCTCTGTAAGTAGATCTCTATAAGTCTTCCTTTATGGCCTTCATTTGTGAACTGATTTGCATTGCAAGTCAACCATCCAATAATAAGGATGAGTAACCGTTGCTGTCTTTTAATAATGTTTTGTTCTATTGCCTCATTGTATAGGTGGTTATCCAGACCTAATTTAATTCCCTTTATAGTTTTAGGAGGATTGTTTTTAAAATGTGGCACTCCAAATAGCCTGCCTGCTGTGCCAAAAATGTTGCACTAATGAAACAGTGGCTCATGGTTAGGGCCTTTTCTTGTGACTAGTGCCACAAATGGTGGTTGAACTAAATGGAGGCTTCTTCCAGGTGCCTCAGCCCAAGGGTGGGCAACTGATGTCCCTTCTCATATTTCAACTTACACCTCACATCATTCCTCACCATTTGCTCTTGCTGATGGGGGTTATTGGCTAAAGCGTCTTGATTACCAAAGGATGCCACTTCTGCTTTAGTCCACAGCAAGGCACTCGTGTGTGCTACTGCCAGACACAGAGCTCACTCCAGATGGGTGTTTGGCATGTAACTAAAAAGGTGACTCTTCATGTATGTACCATGGTGTGCCTGAAGCCAACCCAGAATGGAATCAGTTTATGTTGGTGACAACTGCACACATAACTTGTCCTAGAATGGATGTCGACATGGGCATGACTTGTCCCAAAGTAGTGATGGGTACTTTGTTTGTTCGTTTGCTTTTTGTTTCTGAAAACTGAAACTTTTGTTTCAGGTTGGTTTTAGGAAAATTTAGCACCTGGAAAAAGTTCTTATTTGAGTTAAAAAGAATTTCAGATTAAAAGGAGGAGGAGGAGAAGGAGGAGGAAAGAAAATGTGGGAGAAACTGAAACTGACAAATTAATTCATCCAGGACCATGGCTCTAAGCACTTAGCTATTAAAAGCCTGGACTTTGTTTCAATTTGTTTTTATACGAATTTGTAAAAATTCATATTTTTTCATATTTTTGAGAAAGAGAATTTAAAATGTTAAAAATTCTGATACAGGAAAAATCAGACTGACAGATTTGATTATACCTATCTCAAAGCCATCTCTTGCTGACATGATCATCAGAATATGTCTTTCCTACATATGCTCTTTGGAGACAGTTAGTCATCACTCTGAGGAGCTATTTATTAGTAAAAGGAATATAATCAGATCATGAAATAACCTTCAATTGTGCAAACCCTGTGTAAGAAAGAGGATCACTTTTGGTAGGGAAAACTGTCTTGCTTGAACCAAGTCTCTGTGCATCAGGCAATATTAGAAAGAATGCTTGCTTTATTTTCTATATTCCCTAATCCCTGAAGCTCTCTGTCAGCTTTAACAAATTTCCTTGATAGTTCACCATGTTATCTTGTATAACAGCAGACCTCCACTTTTCTGGAGCTATAGCAAAATGAGCTACCCTATGAGTTCTGTTAGAAAACAGAGGTGGTCACCCTGATCCAGCATCTAATTCAGCATTCTACTTCATAATTAACTCTAATTCATGTGGTTGAACACACAGGGATTCAAACCTTTTAAGAGTGAAGTTTTCCAAACAGCCTGCTTAGTCAGCTTCCATTTCACCCAAAAGCAAATAAAAAATCCCCAACCCTTAAATTATTTCCATCAAGTATACGAAGACATTGTGTATTTTGATAAATTCAGATAAATTACTATACTGGAAATTTCCTATAAGATCCTGAAACAAAATTATATTGTATTCCTTATCTAAAGTACATTAAATCTAAAGTCAATATATGGATGAAGCAGTGGGGTCTGTTGGAAAATGTGTGGCCGTCCATAGCTTGTTGGATCACAACTTCCATAATCCCTTAGGTGGGGCTCACAGGCATTGTGCTACAGCTGCAGGGAAACAGTCACATATTCTCCATCCCTGCAGTAGGTTCTTGGCTACTGGCTCTGTCTCCAGTGCTGCACAGCATGTTGTCTCTGCCTACCTACAATAACTGCACATTCAGCATAAGTTCTGCCCATGCATAGATGGCTTTGCAGCATTGCAGCTTGCCCCCCTGCATGGGTGCACTGACATGTGCAAGAGGCTGTCTGAAGATAGTTGCACAGCAGATGAAATCTAGAGCTGATAAGAGTATGGATGAAGTTGTTCTGATTTGTCCAAATCCTATGAATGGAACAAATCCTATGAATGGAACAAAGACCAGCAGCATTTTGAGGAAGGGAGCTACTCTGAGCATGGCAACTGATTGTTCTATTCAAACCTGAACAGTTGTGAACCTAAAGGAGGGATTTTCTGAAGCAGCTACTGTAGGAATGGAGGAGGCACAGTGGAACATCCTGATTCCTGTCTTCCTCTAAAACTAGGCCGGTTTTATCAGATTTTGGACATTAACTATACAATATATGCAGCATAAGAAGATGCTGCATATATGAGCATAAACATGAGTCAGCAGTGTGATGCGGTGGTCAAGAGGGTGAACGCCACCCTTGGTTGCATAGCCAGAAGTGGGGCTTCTAGATCAAGAGAGGTACTACTACCACTCTACACGACTCTGGTGCATCCGCAACTGGAGTATTGTGTTCAGTTTTGGCCCCTCATTACAAGAAGGATATAGCCAGATTAGAGTCACAAGGTTGGTGGCCAGTTTGCAGGGGATGCCGTATGAGGCGAGACTGAGGGAACTGGGTCTTTTCAGCCTGGAGAAGAGGAGACTCAGAGAGGATATGTTGGCGACATACAGGTATGTGAGGGGATGTCACACGGAGGTGGGTAGAGACCTGTTCTCCCCTGCAGAGAAAGGCAGGACGCACTCCAATGGAGCAAAGCTCAGGGAACCAAGGTTCCATTTAGATGCCAGGAAGCACTTCCTGACAGTTAGGACCCCGAGGGTGTGGAATGGGCTTCCACAAGAGGTCGCTGAGGCCCCATCAGTGAGGGTGTTAAAAGATAGGCTGGACATGCACATGGTGGGCATGTTGTGAGCGGAGCCAGCTAGTGCCAGAGGTCAGACTAGATGGCCCGGGAGACCCCTTCTGACTCGCTCTATTTCTATGTTTCCAAGATCACTTCTTGATGAATGTTACTAGTTGTCAGTTTGTGAGCCCAAATCAAGCTGCATGCTTCTGCACAATTTAGGAAAACACACACACAACACTAGCCCTAAACTTGATAGAAATGACAAAGAGGGTTGTAATCATGCCAGTCCCTGCGGTCCCACCCCAGCCCTTCTGTGCAATATCGGTACAATCCCTCTCTTCCTTGACTTCTGCATGGTCCTCTGAGCTCTCAGTGGGTTTTCTCAGGCTGCTTTTACTTAGTCACCTGATAGTGTGTTAGTTTCTGCCCACAATAGGCTCCATTTGGTCCTGATGCTGAGGTCTATTCAGCAATTAGTTTTCCTTTGCTAGGTTTTTGTTGCCAGGGCAACCCACCTGCTCACCAGGTGTCAACACTCAGAGGCTGTTCAGGAAAGTTTTTCCTGTCACAAACCTGTGACACTGATCAAGTTCTGCAAGGTAGTTGCCAGAAGTAGCAATATTCTGTCACATTGCTATTAGTTACCACTTAAAAGTTTGCAAAGAAAAAGGGATCATTATAGGTCGAATTAGTCAACTTCCACTGCAGGTATTCATTATTTGTGCAATGGCATGCAGCCAAGACAGTGCATTTTGAACAGTCCCAATCTTCCTTGAACTGAACAAATTCAGGAAGCCTCACAAAGCCATTAATTTAAGGTTTCAGTGCATTTTCAGTTGTAAACTTTCTGACTGGTATCAGTAAGACTGCCAGGGGTCTGATTTTATAGGGGATTCTCTCGCTCTGTGTATACTAAACATAATTTGACAAGACTTTAGTTTCCTCCGACATTGCAACCAAAAAGAAACAGGAGAGCCACAAAGTAGGTCATTTGGGCATCATGTTAGTAGCCACAGTGCCGTGCTGAACTCTTTGAAGCAGCCTTCTTTATGAGTGCCATCCCCTTCATTTTGAGGCCCAGGTGTGAGTTTCGCTGCTCCTGCAGCCCACACATCACTAGCCGGTCACAAGATGGAGGCGCATTACCAGCCCCTGTGGAACAGCACTGCTCACCCCTCCCACTGCTCCACATACACACACTTCCAGAAAAGTTATGAAATATTTACCTATTGGAATAAAGCAAAACAGATACAAGTGACTAGTTTAATGATGCTGGGTTGGATCCAAAATCAGAATTTCTGAGTTCTTCCCTGAAGTTTTAACTTTCCAGCTGGAGGCTATGGAAGACTGCAGTTGGATGGGGGCAGTTATCAGTGGTATACCTTTTCCTGTGTGTCAACATGAAGGTCTATCCTATTGCTAGATCATGTGCCCCCACTTGAGTACTGATTTATTACAATACTCTGCCTTTCAGAGTGCAAATTCTACCATGGAAGATTACACGCAAGAGAAAAAAAATACAAAAATGATATTAAATTAAAAAGCAAATTATCAGGATCTTTTGCACAGGATAGTTGGTGGGAAAAGGCTGTGGGGACAGGGACACCCCATCTAGAATGATTGTTCAGTGTTAGTTCTTCTCTTGGAATCCTTTGCACAGGGTTCTAGATAGCAGATGGCCACATAAGACAGGAGTGGGGGGAGTCCAGGTGGAGCAGTGACCATCTTCACCTGCTCTTTCCCTCTCATTCCTAGAATAATACTCACAGAACAAATGATGATGAATGGCACCCAAGACCAAGAAAGCTTCTTTGTTTGCCCTTTGCCTCCATTACTCCTTTATGGATATGTTTATTAGAGATCTCATAGACATCATTCATTAGATGAATTTTAGATTCAGCCCAGTATATATAACGTGACTTCCGATTGGCTCATCCTAACAAGGAAAAGTCATTCAGAACTGTGACCTATTGAATGTGTCAGTGTGGTCTAGGGAAGCGAGAAGCATGTTAAGTCCCCACTTAAGGATACATAGCACTGGAACTATGCTTATGCCCCTGATTCTTCTGCAATGTTACGTGAACTTAACACTGTGAACTTATGCTACTGACAAAAGGTATGAAGTGCAGCTACTAATAAGGATTTGGTTTGTTGAAAAGAAACTATGAATGCAGAAGGGCAACGTAATTGCTTCCCGCATTTATATGGAGGTGTACTGACTCTCTACACCCAAGACAGTGCCCTTCATTAACTGTGTGCCTCTTCTCTGAAATACATTACCGAACTCCAAATTATTTGGAAAGCTGAGCTCTGTGCAGTGTTTGGCTTTCATCCTACTCTATGGCTTCATATTTCTTAATACAGTTCCAAAGTTACCAAGTACCTCTTCTCCAAGCCATTCACCAGCTCTAAATGGGATTTGACATTACGAGGTCAGCTCTGATTTGCCTCATACATGACTAACAAATTTACAGAGACATAAGTTCACTGTTCCCACGTGAATCAATGTTCAGCAGACCAGTAGTTTTTGATAGAAACATTTAAATTTCTGCCACTGAATTGAAGAGAATGTTCAGGATTTAACAAACTCCTCTCTGCCCATGTCTTCTAAATAGGTTCAAGAGTTTATAGAATAATAGATAGCAGGAGAGTGCATTCTGTTCTTTTTGCATCAGGCTGATGTTATTTATGAACAACAAAAGGTTCTTAAATACAGTGTATTTAGAATATAATGTTAACTATATTTATAAATCATGGAGTGTTTAAAGTAATTGGTAATACGATGAAACTACACAGCAATACACTGGTGTGTGTGTGTGTGAGATAATCATGATAATTATTACTACTAAACTCTCCAATAGTTGAAGCACTTTGGGAAGTTTACAGCAGCACATAAAATACAATGAAAATACAATATAAAATGCATATAACAATAAAAACATCATAAAATAACACCACATAATTTAAAAGCCCAACCAACCTTAAAAAGCAGCAATGGGTAACACATGTTACAGAACAAGACATGTTAAGCAGCTGACATAATGCCCCAATATACTATTAAAGCTAATTAAAGGCCCTGTCATAGAGGACAGTCATAACTTGGTGCCAAAAAGATAACAAATTAGGCAGTAATCAGGCCTTAGTTGGAAGTTTGTTCTGTAACTGGGGTACTGCCACCAACCAATCCTCTGTGAGAGGTGACAGTCAGAAGCAGGCATAAAGATTTTATCATTGTGTCCTAGTAGGTGGTGGCTGGGAGAAGTGTTCTTTGTTCAAATATCATCCCAAGTGTGTAGGGTTTGATAAGTTAGAATGAGAAACCTGAATTGGGCTCAGAAGCATATAGGCAGCCAATGGAAGCAAGACGAAAGATGTGATATGTTTAGAACTGCTAATCCTGGTTATTAATCTGGCTGCCACATTTTGCACAGTCTTCGAGAGCAGCCCTACATTCAGTGCATTACAATGATCTAGTTAAGGGATTAGTGAAACCAAGCTATCCCTGTACAGGCAGGGACACAGGTAGGCCAGCAGCCATGCTCATAAAAAGGCACTCCATCCCACTGGGCCACCAGGGCCTCAAATGACAAACATGACTCAAACAACGCCCCTGAGTTATGAAACTTCTCCCTCAAGTACAGTTCAGCTCCAGGCAGAAAACCCTTCATCATGACAGAGGAATTACCCACTCCCAGTATCTCACTCTTGTCTGGATTAAGATCCAGGTTGTTAGTTCTTATCCCATTCTTTGCTGCAGTCAAACACCAGTTTAGGACATCCACAGCCTCACCTGCTGAAGATGATAAGGAGAAATAGTGTAACATGCCTTCACTGTCCTGATGGCAATGTGCTCCAAAACCCAAGATGTTTTATTCAGTTTTTCATGTGGATGTCCCTCAGTCAAGTTAATAAGACCTCCTGAGGAACCCCATACTGGAGGGTCCAAGGAGCTGAGCAAGAACCACTTTCTGGAGCCACCCTGAAGTAGAAGTAGAAGCACTACAGTGTAGTACCTCCTACTTCCAACTCAACCAGCTGTTCCAGAAGGATACTATAATCAATGGTATCCACAGGCCACCAAGAGATCCAGGAATATCAACAGGTTACACTCCCGCTGCCTCTCTCCTGACATAGGTCATAATACAGGCTGACCAATTATTTCTGTTCCAAAACCTGACCTGAACTTCAACTGAAATTGATCTATATAGTCAGTCTCATCCAAGAACACCTGGAACTGGTTAGCCACCACCCACTCAAGAGTCTTGACCTGGAAGGGAATATCTGGTGCCAGTTATTGAGAACTGCCAGTTCCAGAGAGGATTTGTTCAGGAGTGATCTCACCACCACCTGAGTGTGGCATAGAACTACTTCCTTTTCTAAAAGAGTGGGGGTAGGCATGATTAATGCCTTGTAAAGAGGCATGGATCTCCTCCTTGATCCACTTAGCTGTTCTAAGCACCCGTCAAAATCCTCAAGTTGTACTAATTGCAACTCATCTAAAAAAGCTTGACCAGCCTCTTCTCTGGATACCTTACCTGCTATAACTGCAACAACCTTCCAGTCTAAGTCCTAGCAGTAGAAAAATATTTTAACTTGGAAGTGCCTAGCAAATATATTCCAGATGACTTTAAGAGGTTCATGAAGTTTGTCAGACAACCCAGAAGCTCCACTAGAGGACTGAGAGGATTGAATAGAGGCAGTAAGATATTGGCTGGGTTCACACATCACGACAAGCAACCGTACAAGGTTTTCATGGTGTGTGGTTTTTTGCCAGGTTGTGCCTGACAGATGATTAAGTAATTTTTATGCTAGTATGTTTTTCACCCTCCTTGTGCAGAACTTCCACTGTTGGTACATATCTCATCAGCCACTGCTCCTGGTATTTGATTCCACACCAGATGGCTGGAGAATCTCTTGTAGCAGCTAACACTTTTTCTGTGAATTCCCAGATTTTTTCTGGGAATCTGTGATAACTGCATATCATCCAACAAATCTATCCATATAAATGCTTGGAAGGATAGATTCCAATAGGTTTCCTCCAAACCCTAATCAGCACCTACTTGATTTAATTACCAAAAAAAGAGAAAAACTTGGTTTTTTCAAAGGGGAAGAAGGAAGGTGCATTGCATTTACTATCGAGTTCACTAGGCAAACCACAGAAAATGAGACAGAGAAGCTGCAGTCGGAGAACATGGAGGTGGAAAAGCTGCTATTTTGCCAAAATCCTGAAAGCACACTTTCTCTTCCTCCTTTCATGCACTTTCCCATTGAAGCTACTTCTCCTAACCCCAGAATACTGTTGCAAGTTTTGCACACACTGAAATTTATACTGGGGAAAAGCTACAGTGCATAAAAATAACTGGTTTGAAGAAATCTGGAATGTAAACAGCACAAGGAGGCCAGTTTGGTACAGCGTCATATGACACACCAGCAAATCAGATATTTTAATACCAGTAAAAATGCCTAGTGTAGATAGCGCCCTGGCTTCTTTTCCCCCATAGGTTGTAGCATCCTAGGCTGATCCATTTAGCCTTCCATGACTTTTGGAACTGTGTGCAAGAATAGCCTCTACTTGCTAAATAACCCAGTCTGCAAATGAAAAGCAACCATTTTTATATGATGCACAGAATAATACAGGGCTTATATAATGGCAACCAAAGGAAAATTGGGATTGCTGCTTTCATTGTACAGTAGCTGAGCCTCGGGGGGCAAGTGGGGCACACACTCTGCTTCTTCTGTTGCATCACCATCACTGGGCTCCGCACCATCCACATGGTGGAGGCAGAATGACTATAATGTGGCACCTTCTGCATTGTGTAGGTTTTCTGTATGGAAGATCAAGATTCTAATTCTTTCAGTAAGTTAAAGAGGGCTCTTCACTGCAGAAGTTTAGCCCACAAAGCACAGAAGATGATGGAACTGCAGCAGTGATGGAATTAAGGAGCTGGGACAAGTGTCCCTGCCTTCTTCTCTTCTCAAACAATTGGGATCACAGGAAGAGAGAAGACAAGAATAGGGACAAGAGACAATTATTTCATTTAGCATCTCTGCATCCAGTGAGCCCTTTCTACAGCTAAAGAACCTCTTTGCTACTTCATGGACATTCTGTCATTCCAGTTGGCCTTTCAAAGAAAACGTACCAGGCACCTCCCACCATATACCCAATGCTCTCTGCTGGGAGTCTGGTGATCCACCTATGCCGGACCCCTGTGTCTCCACCAGTGCAATATTTCAGAATCAACAGAATCATGTAGTCAAAACATGCTTCCTTTGGTTAAGCCTCACAGAGATTCACTGAGAATTTTTAAAAGCTTCACGAGCTTCAGACATATGAAAAACAATGCAGCATAAGGAGATTCTTAAACAATAATAGTAACAAAGATGTCCTTGAAACATGCATACATTTTTTTAAAGTAACCAAGCATTTATACCTATCGCAGCAGAGAGTTCAGGAATTTCACAAGGCAAAGCATCCCTAAGCTGCATTTTTATTTAAAAATTCCTTTTCTAATTAAAGCTTGTACTATTTGAGCCTCCTTCCCTTGTCTTCTTGTATATGGAAAGGTTCTGCAGTCTGTGATGTGAGCTGTGTGGAATTCTAATTCAGAGATGGTGATTCAGACTGAACTGATTTAAATTCTATGGCAATATTGGAGATCAGGGCATGCTTACGTAATCCACATGATTTCCACCGCAGTCGTATCACAAATGGCAAAGATAGTAGCACAGGGAAAACGGAGAAGAAATGATCTCTGACCTGTTTTGTTTATCAGCACACAATCATAAGGTCACACTGTCACAAGATACCAAAAGCTTTCAGAGGAAGACTCAAATTCTGCTCAGTCAGTTTCTGCGGGGACTCAGAGGTTACAAATAGACATGCAAGACAAGTACTTTTGGCCTTTTGCTCATACCGGAGGGCTGGGTCCCCAAACTCTCTAACATGATGTTTTACTTTTCACTTAACAAGAAAACCCACTCCTAATATAAGGCACAATCCCCCAGGAACCTCAGCTGCAGTGCGTAAGGTGTACTGAAATGAATTCCTGCCAGTTACAACAGGCTTTGTGCAGGAAGACCCTTCATGGACTGACCCTTTGAAATAACGCAGAAAGGCAAGCTAACAGTTCTAGCAAAAGTTACTCTCTATGCCTCACCGTGTCAAAATTCTACCCATTGTTTTTTGGGATGTCAATAAAGCCAGTTCAATTCTTGTAAGTCTGTGAAGACAGGCCCTTAGGAACTCGGGGGGAGGGGGCCTACTAATGTTCAGCCACATCTCAGAATGACTCCACATGTGTCCCTTAGCTTACAAATGTGCTTTGTGCTTTGAATGTACTCCCTTATGTATGGTCCAGTTAGGGCCAATTAATACAGGGTTGCTATTGCTGTTGTTTCTATCTGCATATAATCTCAATTGCCTTCAGAGAGCCTAGCCAGGGAAAAAAGAGAACGTGAATCAGCATGGATACAGCCAGCAGATCACAATATCTAGAAGATGTATGATCACAGTGATTTCTCTTGCCTCTACCATGTATCTTTCTTTTCATACTTCTGTTTCTCCATATCATCACAGACACAAACATGACCAGGAATGGCTCTGGGCAGGTATTTCTGTGCAGTCTTTTGATTAAACATCCCCTCTGAGCTGGCTATGGCTCAGCCCTGAAATTCACTGTGGGCCCTTGAGTCAGTCACTACCCTGATCCTTGTCACAGGCTTGTTGTGATGATAGAAAGGGGGAAAAGGGGAGAAGGGAATCAACAATCCACTGCTCTAAGCTTCTTGAAGGAAGGATGAAATCACACTGTAAAATATCATCTATGTTTCCCCTAATTTTCCATGTTGGATTTAAACAAAACCATGTTGAATCACACATGCCAAACCCTTCTGCCACTGTGAAATTCTTCACTTGCTGTGGGGAAAAAAAAGACAAAAAAACCTCTTTTGCAATTAAGGAGAGCTTTGAAGACATTCCTTGTTAGGATGGGTGATAGGCACTGTGTTTACCTTGCTAAGTCATTTTTACTCCCTTTATTTAAGTTAATTTATTTAGCCCTAATAAATGCCCTAATGTTATGTGGTCACATGGATATTCCAATAAGTACTGCAAAGATGATAGCTTGTTTATGAAGCAGTCTGTACCACCTCATGCACAAGCAGAGCTTTTCTGAAGTTTTAAGAGAGCGCTCAAACATGTAGATAAGCTTGATGTAGATGTGCAGCAACCTGGGGCTCCACACAGGCTGATCATGTGGGCATTCCAGGGAGTGCTGCTGAAAATCTCTGTGTGAAGAGCCCCACAATGCTACAAGTGCACAGTAAAGAGAAAAAAAAAGTGTAGTAATATGCAAAGTTGTTGTTGTTTTTGTTATTGTCATTATTTTCATTTCTATACCATTCCACAGCCAAAGCTCTCTGGGCAGTTTAGAAACTGGTGGGTGCTGGGAGATGTAGGAATGTTTTCTGTCTAAACATGCATAGGATTACACCTATAATAAGGTAAATGCACCACCTGCCTGGCTCCTCAATAGGAAATTACTTCATAATGCTTTCCCTCACTGGTTTCTTTTCCAGGACTTTTCATCACCTTGACCATGAAATCCTGGGGCAGAAGGAAGAAAAATGTTTAGCACAGCATTAATTTTAAATAGTAATGATGTCAGAGTTGAAGGGGGGGACCCTTGAACAGCCATAAAGTTCTAGGAAGTCATTTTACAAAACAATTGAGGTGAACAATATAAAATATGAATGCCCTGGACCTGAACTTTTACTCTGGAGAATCTGCCTGGAGCACTAGTGTGACATAGCTCTAATGATGGTGTAATGTTGCTGGGAAGCCATTGTAGCATTTTGTTTTATTACTTTGGAGAAGTATAACTGTTGCAATTCCTCATTCCAAACACTTACATGCTACTAAAAGACATCTTTTGGTTTGGGCTGTTGCTAAATTGACCAAACTGGTGAGCTCAACTCAATAAAGTGGATTGATTGGAATCCCACAGTCATATATAAAGGCACCCTCTCTATGTTCACATGCTATGAGCATAATTTACTAAGGCAGCAACCTTGGTTCTTTTCATGTCCTCTCTTTTGTGCGTCTCCATTATTTCCTGGGAAGGTGCATTTGTGTCAGCCCTGAGTTCATGCCTTCTTTCTCCGAATCACATCAGTGGGGGATTTCCCCCTGGCTTTTCCCTCAGCCATGGCTAGATGGGACATTTAGGCCTAAACACTGTAAGAAATGAAAGGTAGCATTTCAAAAATATCTGACACCAACAAATATCTTGTTCTGAATTAGAATTGTAGGCTGTAATAGCTTTAAGCTAAAATATGGTGGCATTTTTAGGAGGTTTTTACTGCCCCCTTGGCATCTGGCTACAATCCATCTTGCCTTAAACCTTGCTTACCATAGCCCATCAAAACCTATCTAGAATTCAGTTTGACCCTTGGGCTGTAAGAGATTCAGCACTCCTGTGACATACCTGTACCATTGTTCAGTGGGACATACAAGTCAATTATCAGGTTCAGAGAACACAATAATCCACACTCAAGGATTGAGTATCAGTTAAATGTGGGTTGTCCTTGAACCATGGGTTGCTATTGAAATTTGTGTGATCCCAGCTAGGATAACAGACCAGGGTAAACAACCCATGGCTTATAACCCAATAACAAACCATGGGTTCTCCTCATGGGTGGTTAACAAGCCACGGCTTCTTAGTACAGCTACAGGCAGCACAAAAACCAATGTTTCAGCAACAACCTACATGTCTAGCAAACATGCTAGGACTGTGATGTGACTCTGACTGGAGGCAACTTTCCAGGTTTTAGACAGAAAGGTGCCCCTCCCTTTGACCGTTCCTTGTAACTGGAGGTATCTGGGATTGACTGCATCCAAATCATGAATTTTCACAGTGGGCTGTGGCTCAACTCCTTCCTGTTACCTATTCAGAGCATGCCCTTTGTAAGGCAGACCCTTCTGTCCCATTTCTGCAGTGGGAATGCATCAATGGTCCAAATGCATTTCCAGTGGAGAAGTATCAAAACAATTGCCTATCATTAAAACTTCAGGGAGTCAAGGCTTGAGAGGTCCAGAAAAGGTATCTCCTTTTTGGTCTCAAGGGCCATTTTGTAACTGAAATTATTTCTTATCGTATACTACCTGTTCCTTCAAAACACTAAGTTTGGAAATTACTAATTAAGAGGCTTGTTTGATTCTGGTTTGCATCTAATTGAAGGAATAGAATGACCTTGTTGTTCTCATATCACAACTCCAGCATATGGATTCAGTGTGTTGATGCAGAATCTCATGTGTCAATGCAGTCCTAATAAAAGATTGCCCTTGCTTGAAAAAGCATATAGAACATAAGACTCTTTAATTCCTTCTGAAGTAGATGCTAGCAGCCTGTGAGAAACAAAGTCATTCATTGGGTCGGGCTGTGATTGCAATTCTTATGTTCCTAAATTTAAAAATTAATTTATTGCCACTGCCAGCAGGATGCCTATTTGCCTTTTGTCAGGAAAAATGTTCATTACCAAGAGTAGCTTTTTAGATGCAAATCTAATTCCCAGAGAATCGCTTCGAATTTCTGTGCTAATGATACTAATGCAAGTTTCTCCCAACTACTACTTTCTGCTTGGGCTAATACCCTTCAGCTCTGAAGTTTATCACCAGCCTAATGACAACCTGGAAATCCCAACTCTCTCTCAAAGGGATGATAAATGTTATCTGCCAATCTTCTCCACTGAATAAACTCACTTTGATCTGCATTAATCACATTTGGCAGGAGCTGTTCAAGCCTGCTAGCAGCAATCTTGGTGAACAGCTTGGCATTATTGCTTAATAATGAAGTGGAACAGTATTAAAACACACACACACAACCTGAAGGATCCTTCTTTCTCTCATCCCAAAGTCAATGATACAAGCATCCCATTAAGTGAATGGAACTGACATCCTACCATAAAGAACAAACAAAAGACATGTTTGTATAACTGATTTAGAGGGTTTCAAGAAGGGGAGGGGAACACTCTGTATGTGTGTGTTATGTGTGTATAATACGCATACACAATTGTAGCATGCCATTCTCATTTATTAAAATGCAAAAAATATTTTCCTTTCCTTCTGCATGGAAGTACAAAATAACCAATATTTTCTTGCAAAACTTCATGGCATCAGTGAATACTCAAAGTTATCATTCATGACTATCTCACTTTCTGCAAATGTATGTAATTGATTTGCCTGTTTCAGATAAGTAATTATTAATCAAAACAGGACTGGTATGTAATAAACTAAGCAAAGTCACCTGAAGTCAACAGTTATTTTTTCCCTCTCTGAGCATTTCTTCTGATTATATTGTCTGATAAAAGTAATTTGCAGTAAAGTCATTCTCTTGCACAAGCACTCTGAAATGAACGAAGGTAGAACAAAAACATAGAGCTTCTCTTTGATGTGCCTATGAGAGATTCCTTCCTAGTGCATAGTGACAAAAGAAGTATGGATTATAGTTGTGACAGAATCCTGCACTCTTCTGCCAGTGAGAGTTCTTGTGTTTGGCCTTCATTTAGGTGTGGCTGTATTATCCTTCCCTCTTGCACCTTACCAAGCACTACTAATGCTAATGGTCCGCAAACTTTATTTACATTAATTAACTGCAGTCTTTAGGACCTACAGGAAGTCGGTGACCAATGGAGGATCAGAACAAAACTAATTAAGAGTGCCCCCCACCCCAGGTCAGCTTCTCAAAGGTGTTTAATGTGCTTCATCCAGTGCAGGTGAGTAGTCCTATCTGATCCAATGACACTGCTAAATATGTATACTAGATGTAAGTATCTGAAGAACTGGCAGTTGAACCATACATTACTACAAAGGGCCCCTTCAGTGTATTAAAACACAAAATAAGTGGCTTCTAACCAGTGATTATTCTCAGGACATTATACATCAGGATGCAAGTGTTTGTGCCTGAATAGTGTATGAACACTACTTTAAAATTCAGGTTGAAATTTCCTTTGGAAATCCTTGCTCTAATTCAAAATGATTTAAAGTCTGATCCGATACATGTTTATTGGAAGTAAGTTCAATATATCTTACTCAGAAGAAAACAGGGAAAATATTGTAGCTTGCCAGGCAAGGTTATTGCTATGAAAGTAAAGGTAATTTCCTGGCTGGCTTCTGGATCTGCAGAGAGTACTCTGCCTCATTCTCTCTCTGTAGGATTACTTCTAAGGTAAAAAGCTTTCAAAGTTTCAGGTACATTACTCAGAACAACCAACCATCTGGGAGCAGTATACCTGCAGAGGCTGCATGAAATAGCATATGTTCCAAGCTCATAGAGTGCACCCGATGACTTGCAGAGCCCAAGCCACAAACTCATAGGCAACCAAGGGGGAAAGCTGAAACCAAGGAAAGACACAAATTCTTACAATATAGGAAAAAGCAACAGATATATGAGGGGAAGGATTTTAATACAAGGAGACTTGTTGTCTAGGTACTCAATCCAAGACTCTGGGACAAGAGAAAAATTCATATCATTTGTAACTTATTATATATGGGCTTATTTTTAACCTCCCACCTTCCCAAGAACTGAATGACTAAAAACCTGAGTTCATAAATTAAAAAAAAAAAAAAAACTTAGATTTGCAGTAGCCAAGGCTATATATTGTATACAGCTATCATTGTACTCTTTCTTCAACTGATGTGGCATCTTCAATATATATGAGGCTTTTGTTGTTGTTGTTACATGCCAACGTTGTCTCTGACTTATGGCAGCCCGATGAATGGGTACCCTCTGAAATGTCTATATTTGCTTATTTTGTTTTCCATATTTGTTGCCACATTCTTGTTAGGATTTGGATCAGATCAGTATCTACAGCTTACAATAGTTCTGTTGGCACCCTTTCCACTCCATTCCTTTATTCTTTCCAAGTACTTTCACAACAGTTTTCACTTCACTTTCAAGTATTGCAGGTTCTTTGTAGGATTCTTCTCTGAAGGATTCCTTTTCCCCTTTAATCTCTTCTGTATAATACTTTTCACTTAACTGGAAGACCAATATTGCTAAAGCAGCTTGTGCAGGAAAGAGCTTGCTCCTATATAGCTCAGGTCTAGATGGCACTTACCCGGGAGGGCCTGCACTCAATCCTCTAATTACTTCAGAGGCCAATCTGGAGCCCTGTAATTCCTACAATGGCCAGATGGAGACCTGGAGCTGCCCAGCATCTGACATGAGCCCTTCCTGAGAATGGAGGAGTACCTTCCCCCAAGGTCTCCGTTTGCTGGGATAGATTATATGAAAGGCTTGGACCATGGCTGCAGCATGGAAGTAGTCCATGAGTGGTACTTCAAACCAGGATGTTGAGGAATCCACTTTGGAATTTGGAACCTGGCAGATACCAGGCCACTTTCCCACAACCCACAAGTCTGGATTCCTGGGGAGTGCACTGAGTGTTCACATATTGCTCACCAGGACTTGAGCCCTGCCTGGCCACTGTGTAAGGAGCATCCCTCTTCTGTTCAGCATTAGTGCTGCTGAATGTGACACTCTGCTCATTTTCTAAGACAGGGCCAAGCATGAGAACTAATTATGAATACATTTCTGGTATGAAGAATTATTTTAACTATTTTAAAAGAAGCAGACTTCTCTCCTGCTCATGCATATCAAGCAGGGTCCAATTTGCCCTTTCTAGACAGGGTACTTGAGTGAGCAACGGTCTACAGTTTGTACCCAGGTCTATGCCTGCAATGCCTCTTTCTGGAGACAAAGGATGTAGCCAGTGCTCTAATAACTGCCCAGTCTGCCTGCTGTAATTTATTTAGTTGAGACCTAACTCCTCCTCCTACCACCCTGTTTGTTTCCTGAAGTCCTTCCACATAAGAGGGGCACAACAAAGAGTGAAAGAATGGAAGGAAGAACAAAGAAAGAGAAGTCTCCATGGTGTGAATGGACTGTACAACCTACACTGCAGTAAATAAAAATATAATGATTTCACTGTATGCTTTTAGCTATTTTAATTTCATTTTAAATTAATTTAATGTTATTTTGCTTTTATGATATTTGTATTTTTTTTGTTTTATGCATTGCTGTAAACTGCCCAGAGAATGGGGCTAGACAGTGATACAGAAATGAAATTAATCAATCAATTGATCGATCCATGTTACACAGTTAGCATAATCTGGCTTTTGGCTGTGTCAGTAGTTTTATGGGTTGTTGTTTTAATTTATAGTCTTCTGACTGTTGCTTGTTATAGAGGGGCAGAAGACATAGTAGGAATCTTAAGTGAAAGGTGAAAATACCACTGAAGCAATGCCTATCCCCAGTTAAAGGAAATAGGAAGATGCCTTATGCTGAAGCACACCTTTGGTCCATCTGGCCCAATATTTTTCAGGGCACCTGCTGCAAGCCAGGGCTTTCTAGGTTTACAAGAAGGAGGTTTTCCTTCTTCTTCTAAAGAGGCCATAGATTCAAGCTATGACGTACTGCATACAAAGCACATAATTTGTCACTAAGTTTAGGCAAGAGGTGCTCCAAGATCTCTCTTAATATCTTCTCTGCAAGCTTGTGCTTGGGTGCCATATAACTGAAGTCAGTAAGCTTTCACATGCGCCGTTGGATGTAGGACTGATGCCAGCAGCTCTGTCCCTAAGCATTTTTATGGGGAAGTAAACTGAAGTGTTATCAATGGAACTTATCTTGAAATAAATATATTTAAGAAGAGGAACATTTTCCTAGTAAAGACTCAGTGATTTATGACAATTCTGGGGGCTGTAGGCAAAAGCTTTACAATTTGTTATTACAAGTAAAACAACAAAACCAAACATACATATTCCTTAGTGTATCGTCCAATTTAAATTACTTCTGAGCCATGGAACTGTAAAAGTCTCCCAGATTTGTAGACGGAAAGAAATAATGTCTCATTACAATTATTTCGACCCTTTCACTCTTATGTTGTATGTTTGGTTAAACAAAACTATTAGCAGGCAGAAAGCCCACTGAACGTTTTTGATGCAATATCGCAAGCAGTTGTCTGGAGGCTTTATATGCCCCCCATCTTTCCATGTTTTTGACCATGCAGGATTTTAGGAATAATTGTTTAGGGGAATTGATGCTGTTTGTTAGTAATGGGTCCTTTCACTCTGCAAAGTAGGCTGCTGCCTTTCAGGCCTAAAGGGTCCATATACAGCTTTTAAATTATAATTTTATGATTCTCTGCTTTGCCTCTGACCTTTGTGCAAACTTTGTATTTCAGTGGATTGACTAATTCCCTGTACCCACTTTATGCAAAATTTGCAGTCCTTCAGCTAAGAAAATGGATGCAGCTAAGCCTGCTTGTTACTGTGCCATTTCAGATTCATGGTTTACTTATAATGGTCACGTGCCAAATATTCTAGGGTAGCTTGCCATGCATTATGGACCCTCTTGTAAAGAAGCACATCTGGTGCTCAGCCGCTAACAGAGTGGCAGAACAGGGTCTACAATCTTAAAAAACAACAGAGAGCCAGGAATCTGCTATTTGGGTAAGGATAGGCAGACATGTCTAAAGCACACCCTCTCTTGAATGCCCTGTGGATCTTTTCAGGCAATGGGGTGGGACTAGTAGTCCTGCAGTTGTCAGAGCAGAATCCATAATTTAGAGAAGCCTTTGGAAAATGATCACTAATGTTGCCCTCCAGTGTGTCGTCCCCTTTCTGTCTCACATTTCCATGAAATTTCCATTTGTGTTTCCTCAGTTTGTAGCTTTGGCAATATGTCTGCCTTTCTGTCACAGTTACAAATTAGCTACACCAACTTTTAAAAGTAATTTTCGGATTATAGATCTTCATGACTGAGTGACTAAATTTCACAATCATTCTTTTCTACTTTTTCATTAGTTAGCATATTACATCATAGCAGATCACAGTCTTATTTCTAAGTTCTGCTACAATATGATTGACATGGCTGTTATGCTGAAATGGAATTATGTATCCTAAGGAGAAGTCGAGGTCAATTTATCACAATGTCTTTGCACCAATCGTAAGTTATTGCACTCAACATGATAATTCAATCAGATATGATTTAAAAGATAGAGGATGGAAGAAAAAATAAAATTAATCAAAAGCTGAAATAGCAACTCAGTTTCAAACTGTCTTTCCTTGGGTGACAACTTACTCGGCAATAAAATCTTGCTCACTATGCTAACACTCCCAATTTGGCCTTTCACATTCAATTGTAATTTCTTCCAAAATTCACATGGAAGTATTACCTCTGACCCTCATTTAAGTTTAGATACATGACATTGTAACCCAGTGCTAACAATTGACAAAGCCTTTTTATTATAATTCAGAATACATTTATCCAAGTTTCCCTATCATATCGGAGAAGCTGTCAGTTTACCATAACATCAAAAATAATGTGTTATCTCAGAAATTGCTGGGTAATATTGCTCAGACTGTGTACTTTGCTTTTGAACTAAGAATGCAAATGGCATCATGAAGACAGTTCTCAGAACTGCAGCTCTACTCGAAAGATGTTTTTGAGTCTTATCACTCTGTTCTGATGAGACTGAAATACCGAATCAAAATAATTTAATCAACACATAACATTGTTAATGACACTCCGATACTTTGCAAAATTTAAAAACTTTATAATTCTATTTTAATTTGCTGTGTGTGTATATATAATTAGATGTTTTGGGCATAACTCTATCATAAGACCGCAAATATCAAGGCTTATGTTCATCCCGTAAAGTGTGGAAACAGCAACAGCAGCATCCTGCCCTGCTTTTTCAGAAGATGGGCTTTTCTGCCTGTGTAGAGTCAGCATTTCAGAGAAATTCTATTCTGTCACTGCTGGCTTAGACCCCATCAATTTGTACTTGAATTAGGAATTGCCCCCCCCCCCCAACACACACACACACGCACAATCAGATGTGTGTTTACAATGAACTGTGTTTACCATTTTAATGCTCATTCTTCCAGTTTGGATATTTTTAGAGCCCTTTGCAATCACTTTTTGTTTTAAATGTACTAAATGATTTTATCAGCAAACTTGTCCACACACCTGCTCACTCCTAATTCCATGTGTTTTATGAACAAGTTAAAAAGCATTGGTCCTTACAGGACTCTTTACCTCTCTCTGTAAGGGAAAGTTACGATTTATTTCTGCTCTGTTTTTAATTCTCTATCCAGTAACTAAATCTAAGTCTGCTCAGGAGTCTACAAACAGGGACTTTATCAAAGGTCTTTTGAAAGTTCTGGTGAACAATGTCAATTGGATCACACCATCCAAGTGATTACTGATATTCTCAAAGTACTCTAAAAGGTTAATGAGTCAGGATTTGCAGAAGCCATGATGATTTCCCCCCTGTATGTGCTTATTATCCCCACCCCCACCCATAATGTTTTCAACAAGTTACAGGCCTGGAAAGCTAACTAGGTAGTAACATAATGGATCCTTTAAAAATGCTGTTATGTTGACTAGTCTCAAGTTTGCTGAGAAGAGGCAGATCTCAGGGGCATATTACATGTATTTTTTTCCTAAGATTAAATTTCATATTTGAGGTTTTTATAGCCTAGTCTAGTGGATGTGAGCAGCATTCTCTGAACTCTGAGACCCATGCTCATCCAGTGCAGAGAACAGTGGAAGCAATCTTCACCTTCCCAGACCACTTTTTAGCTCTAGTGCTTTGGAAGAGGAAGGCTGAGAGTGGAGCAGTTCAGTTTCAGGATGCCTTGCATCCTGGCTGCTCCAGTATCTTCTTCATGGCACCCTAAATACTTCCCTTTTTCAGGTTGCCTTCCTGGTCTCCTAGAGCAGCCAGCATGGTTCTTTACATACTAGCTGCAAGAGGACATAGAAAAGGAATCATAGCTCCAGTTTCCACCTCCAGGGTCAAAGAGCTGTCTCTGACCTTGGAACACCATCTAGGACCTCAGACAACAGTCTAGGGGCTAGTGATGCCACCCAGAGTGGTCTTAAAATTAATCCATTTATAACTCTAGAATAGACACCTCTGGGACCAGTATTTGTTAGATTTCAAATTGTAAACTAATTTGAGAACTTCACTCATGAAGCAACTTCTCATTTGTTTCAGTTCCCAATATCTTCTTTGTTCATTAACCATGTTGGTGGCATCTTAGACTTGGAGCTACCTTTCCTAACCTGTTTTTAAGGGGTTAAGAGGTATTCATCAACTTCTCATAATAACTGTTTTCCCTATTCTACATCTTATTAGTGATTTCCCTATTCTACATCTTATTGAGAAGTGGGCAAGTGGATCAAAGAGCCTTGGCTATTGGGGAGTATAAGAATGAATGAATGAATGAACGAACAAACAAACAACACACAAACAAACAAATCCATCAATGATGTTACACAGTGGGACTTACCAGCATGACCACAGGAGCTAGCAACCATGGAAATTGGCTAAAATAAGCTGCCCTGAACTGTCCCTTTCAAGAAATGAACTTCTCGGTTCATTTCCATTTGCGTTCTTGTTTATGGGCAACATGGGTTACTGTCCTCTTCCTTTGAATGTACCTCTATGTGATTTCATTACCACTATACTTATTGGCTTCTTTGCCTTTTCTACAACCCCTTACAAACATAGAAGAGGATTTGCTAAAGTTACGGGATGCTACAGTCCACAAATAACTAAGGAACAGGCTTCAGGGTCTTCACTTGCAGTAATCCTATTCAGCTGTAGTCATTTCTTGTGGAGCTCATCATTCCAGCCCCCTTCAAGTCCCAGAAAAATTCTGCATCAGGTTGACATTGTCCATAATGAGAAAGAATTCCTAAGAATGAAGATGAATGTGGTTGGCGCTTCTCTTGTTTCTTTACATCTTTGAGGAACTTGTTTACATTATATTGACAGTCATCGAAATTGTTGATGTTTTTATGCCTTGCTATAAATCTTTTAAGCATATGGTATGCTTCTTTCTTTCTTTCTTTCTTTCTTTCTTTCTTTCTTTCTTTCTTTTCTTTCTTAGAATGTCCTTTATTATACACAGTTCTTTGTATGTTCATATTTCAATGTGAGGTGCACAGAGAGATAGATATAAGATTCCATGCCTTGGAGCGCTGTATTTTTCTACTATTTGTCTGCTTTTCTACTATTGTGTATTAAATGTTGCATTATATATGACTGTGTCTGTACATTTATCTGCACCATAGTCATATGTCCAAGAACATCTGACTGCCTACTGCTGTCACATCTGCTGCCCTTGTTTTGGTTGTTACATTGAATCATGGCTACTACTAAGTTATCATGAAAGAAAGGCCAGAAAGCTGCTGTTGCTTCTACTACTTTTCCCAGTAAGTTCCTCCCTCCATTTATAGTTTTTCCTGCACCTAACAACATTGTTTTAATTTCTTGATGCCTTCCTCTTTAAAAAAACAAAAGATGACTTACAACAACATTATTAAAACATGCAAACTATAAAACAGCTAAAAAACCAATCGCATTAAAATATCAGAAAACGAGAAGAGGACACTAGCAATTTTATTTATTTATTTATTAACAATATTTATACCCTGTCCTTTACAAGATGTCCTAGAATGGCTTACAACAATATATCACAGAATGAAGAGAGGGAAAAGTCTCCAGTGCCAGAAGATAAAATGTTTATTTTGCCAAAAGCATTTCAGAAAAACAGTTGCTTTCCTTCCTAGCAGGTGTTTTATCTTTCTTCAGATATACCAAAAAGAATCTTTCCAATGCTTATTTTATCTTGAAACATGCAGCATTAAAATACTAAAATATGATCAAATGACTAGAATTTCAGTATTGTATAGTTTCATACTGTTTTGCATGATAACTATTTCTTTTGCTTTGGCCCCTGTGAATTAATAAAACAGTTCCTCATTTTTGTATTGAGGTTCATTTTAGGATAGTATGCAGTGTGTGTGTTAGTCTGCTCAAGCCAGGAGTTAATTTAGAGGTCAAACATTTGCTCAGAACATAGGGATCACAAAGGTTTGCTCAGGCAGTTGGAACTTTCAGAGGAGGCCAGAGGGGAAAGAGTGTTTAAACTAGTGCTTTGCTGAAACTTACCCACTCTTTCAGAATTTCTTTGTTGCCTTGTGGAAGAAGCAGTCTGCCTCTTTCATGGGGATGTTGAGAATTTTGGAGAAATTGCTCAGGGCAGGGCTTTAGTGCTTAACCCATTTGCTACAGTTGGTGAGAGAGAAAGAGGGAAAATGCAGAGGGGCAGAGAAGCGTAAAAGGAAAGAAGGAAAGACAGAATACCAGAGATACCAAAACTGGAAAACTGATTGTGAAAGCTGGACCAAGTAAGATATTGCTCAGATAAGAGACTTGAATAAAAAATGGACACGGGGCATGATTTGTTTATCCTGCGTTGTATTATTACCCCATTACTCACATGGTTTTCTGGTATTGTTTGTGTGTTTAAAAGTTCATAAAACTTGTATTGATGCAGTTCATCAGTATACTTGTAACTGTTATATATGAACTCTTTTCTGGCTTGTCCACCTTTTCCAAGCCTCTTTTCTGGCTTGTCCACTCTTTTCCTTTCCACTCATGGTACAGAACATCTCTCCCCACTGGGAATTCTAGGAGCTGTGTCAACAGAAAAAGATGCTTTTCTAGAGCTTGAGAACACCCTTGGCACCCTGGATATTTCTGAACTTGAGGAAGGAGGAAGCAGAAACTGAAAGGACTGAGGTGAGATACTTGCAGAAGGCTTATATTGAAGCTGTGCTCAACTTGACCTTGCTGACAAACATTTGAGAAGTGGTGCTTGTTTGGGGGAAGGCCCCTGCTCCGATGGTCACAACATGAGCAGGACATATTGCTGGGTTCATACTGTAGCAAAAGAGGTTTACAATTTGACTCAAAAAGGCTTGTAAAGGGCAACAGTCATCTGGGAATGAAGTATGTCTCCTAAACAAGCAGTGGGTCTTCTTTCAACACAGAAGCCTGGTTGGGGAAGGCTGCTTTACAGAATTCTGCTATTGCAATATGTTAGACATATTATCCTTGAAGTCCAATCTTGTGATTATATTGCATTTGAAGTTAAGTATCTTCTAAATATCTGTCCTACAAGTGTGTTTTTTACAAATGTCAAATCAGTGGGAATCAATTTCTTTTCACACAGCAGTTTGCTGTAGGCAATAATTTACAGGAGGTGATGTCATTATTGAAGCAGACTGCTCTAAGTTTCAATCAGAGTTTATGTCAGATAAAAGATAATCGTAGAAATCTGCTTGCATAAATCATAGCCCCAAAAAACTTTTTCAAAAGGTTAATGTAAACAGCATGCAGCCATTAGTATTTTTATTTTGTTTGTGAAGATTAAAGGATTTATTGCCTTTCAGTTTGAATCTTTGTTACTTAGAGTTTTGGTTTAAAAGTATGGTTACCTGACAACAGTGTAGGCTCTGAAGAAAAATACATCTTTGCAAGAAATCCAATGCTTAGTTTGAATAAAAATCTTGACAAAATTTAAGCAATATAATTCTTCCACTTCCAAATATATCTAATTCAGCAGGATGAGTAAATTGAAACAGTTACCTTTATACAACTGAACCATGAGTATGCATTTATTAATTAAATTTGGATCCCTTTGCTCTTCATGTAAACAGAGATGCAGACAAAAGAGGTTAGCCCATTCTTCCCCACAATCATTTAGAGCAGCCTTCTCTAACTTTCCCCAAGCATTTCCCATGCATTGGAGAGGGCATACTTTAATTGGGACTACCACCAAAAATGCCTTCTCACTTGCTGCCATCTTCTTAACCTCACTTAAAGCAGTCATCTGCAGGAAGGATTCAGATGTTGATGGTAGCACATGGTAGGTTAATACTGGGAGAGGTGTTCTGTCAGGTGTTCCGTGCTTAGATCTTTTGTTCTCCATTGTCAATTTGGATGCAGCCTGTGCAAGCTGCAGTTTCTTTGTCTAGATGGACCCTCATAAGGCTGAAGAAACAGAGGAAGAAACAGAGCTGATTCTTAACAGGAACCTGATCATAACACTTTGTGTAGATGCTAAATCACCTGGGGAACAAGTCCCATACAGAACACCATGCTGGAGAATCAACCATGCCAAGCAATAGCCCTGAATACTATGTTCTAAAGTCAACAATCCAAATAGGAGCTAAAACAATGCAATGCAGCAACTCTGATCCCAAACTCAGTCTCCCCAGCAGAAAACCATGGTTGATGAGAAGTTAACTGGAATCAACTGGGTCATTTTCTTTTGTCTTTCTCCTGTAAGGATGGATGTCAGGTCAACCTGAATTTAGAAAATGTAAGGAAGAAAAAACGCCATGCAATTTCCATTTCTTCAGTAGATCTGCTGGACTGAACCCACTTGTCAAAGGTGTTGTTCAATATGCTGATAGCACTAGACTGGGTCAGATGATATGAAAATGTCCAGTCAGGGACCAGACTGTGCATTCTGCTTCTCTGTTACTCTGGGAAACAAAGGCCTGAAGCTAAGCAGTTTAAATCCAAAGGATATTAAATATGCTAAATAGATCTGAGGCAAACTCGGGTCCATTATCAAACATCAAATGCCTGTGAACACCAAACTGAGCAAAGAATTGCTTCATTTTACATACCGTGGCTGAGGTTGCCATACCAGGCCTTCAACTTCTAGGCATTTAGAAAAGTAGTCAATTATTTCAAAGAAATATTTGGAGCTTCACAGCTTGGCCATCACGTTGACTATTTAGTTCTCTCTCTCTGCCTTTTGTGAGGTCTTGCATGACAAATGTCTTGTTTCTTCTTGTAAGATAACTAATCCAAGAATAACCAACCTGGGTTCCTTTAGTAACATTCCCTGGTTCTGCGGAGTGTAAGGATGCTTCCAATTTTGCCTTTGGTCCATCTTTGCTGTTTGATCTGACATGCCATAATATCACATATTGTTCTTGTTTCAATTTTACTTCTTATATTTGCTTGTCTGCAATTGACAATGATGAGAAAACATAGATCTGTGCATATTGCTGATCATTAAAAGTTCAGGCAACTGGGTGATGGCTTAAACCTTTTATGGATCTGACCTTACTCTTCTGCCGTCAATAAACAAGAAATTTTATTTTGAAAGCTCAGTTGCATTAGCAAACTGTAGTTGATTGTATTACAGCTGTGTAAACCCAAATATAAGGATATCATCTATTTGGCACAAGACCCTCAACAAATTGGGACATTCAGTTTTGGAAGTGCTCAAGAGTGGATCAAGTGGCAAATGGTAGATGATTAAAATAAAATAATTGAAAAGGTAGGATGAAGGTGCTGATTTTGCAGCTGGTAGAAGCTGCCAAAATCCTGACTGAGCATCTCGTTTGGAAAATGCATTTTCATTCCCAGTTATCCTACAGTGTGTTCTACACAGTACAATGTGTGTCATTCTTGGCATCATACATTTTGTATGATTGATGCAGATTCAAATGTTCTCATTTAGTTTTGGAACCAGTACCATACCTGCACACTAATCAGTTTGCAGCATCCAATTCTGATATACTGTAATGTATCAGGGCTCTTCTTTTACCCTCTAGTTTGCATGAATCTTGAAAAGTTATTCTTCATAGCAGCATATTCTGAGACTCTGGTGATGGTCAATTTTTAAAAATAGGCCTGGGGCTGTGATTGCTGGGAGGCACAGGAGGTGTGCACACCATGCCTCCACAACATATATTTCTTGGGAAGTAGACTTCTCTGCAGATTGGAGCAAATTTGCCTATTGCATTTGTATGGATCGTCCTAAACCTCATCATATCTTTGGTGGTTCAACATATGGTACTTTAAGATTCCTATACAGTGACTTAGATTACAAGCAGGCTCTGCCCTTAGTTTATTTTAGATTCAACTTGGAGCTCTCCCAAGAGAATGCAATTGTTCAGGGAGGATCATTTTGGCCCCTTCCAGCAAGAAATCCCAGGTTAGTTATCTACATCCCATTAGAGCAATTTTCTTGGAGAACAGTTACCACCATATGTTTGGAGCAACATTCTGCAACATAGTGCCCCTTTGGGAGACATTGCCTGTACATTACCTCTTGAGATGGGCTTTGCTTTGCTTTGCGGCACCTTGTCACACCAAACATACTCTTTTGACTCTCTAGTGTATCTATATACTCTGCCTTGCTTCTATGACAGGTTTACAGCCCCTGTCATGTTCCTGAAGTATTTTTTACTTTGTTTTGACCACCTTCAGTGCTAAATCCAAGTTATTCTGTAGTAGCACAAGGAAGTGGGTTTCTTGAAGCATATAACCACTCTTCCTCCAAGGAGTTCCTCAGAAATCTCCCCATGTCCACTGTGTTGGAGTCATGTATACAAGATTGTAACGTGATCGTATGCAGACTCTCCATGCCTTTGCCTGTAAGGGGTATGTGTCACTTCTTTGACTGTTGACTGGGATTCTGTGAGTTTCCAAGAGATTGTTATAATGTCAGCAGCCAAGTCCATTGTATACAAAAGTGTTGCCTTCCCTCAGGCCACTGATCCAGGACAGAAATCTGTGAAAATGTTTGGAAACTATGGCTCCAGCATATTGGATATTAAATTCTGCAGGGAAAATTCCTTGAAAATTGATTGGGCTAAGCTGGCAACAGACCAGACTATCTGTTGCTCCAAAAGTTTTTAGATGGATTGGACTCACTTATTTAGTGATTTGTCCCTGGAACAATGCAGTATGCAGCTGTAGCAGTCGGGCCTTTGTGTAGCAGTTGGGCCCATCTCTGACAAGTCTCTCCTTTGTCAATAGCAGTTTTACCAGGTGACCACTTGAGAATTTCTGTGCACACCTTTATGGCTTTCTCTCTTTGCTCCAGTCCTTGAGGAGGCTTCAGTCAGAGAGGCTGAATACCATGTTGGAAGTAAAAAATGAAGCTAACATTTATTTCGCATTCAGTTTTATCAACCAAATTGCACAGGGCCTTCTAAAGATCCTTGTAAATAAATAGCATACAGCAGGTGATCAAGGCTGTTTCTGTGTCAAAATCCATCCTGAATGCCAAATGAAATGGATGCAAATAATTGCATCATCCATGTGCAGGTCAGTCACTACCCACTAAGAGCCTTTACTTGGAAAAGAAATGTTCACCACCAGCCTAAAATTGTTACCATGTTCAGGGGTCAGGGGGAATTTCTTCAGGAGTGGTGTTACCATTGCCTCATTCAGGTGGTCTGAGACCACTTTCTCTTTCATAGAGGCATTAATCACTTCCATGGTCCTGCCAACTGTTGCTTCTGTGCCACTTTGAATAAGTGACAAGAGATGGATCGAATATGAATGGACCTCCCCAAACATCTTGGTTGAATAAATCAAATTAACTTCTTTGAGCTGTGCCAACTAAGATTCATCCAACAAAACTGGATACAAAAATGAACTCTGGCTATCTCAACTTTTTCACTTTCTATAATAATGGAATATAAGTTCTGGCAGATGAAAAACCTTTTCCTAGAAATGCTTTGTAAAAATGTCACAGTGAGCATCTGATCATGTTCACTTCCTCCTCAGGACCAGCATTACCTCCATGCTACACCCAAGGCTACTTCCAATAGTTCAAGTATGGAGATTGGTTAGCGGCAGGATGGGCTACTGCCCAAGAAAATATTATTTAATGTGGGTCCAACAAAATCTCCATGGTCTCTCTCTCTGGCCCAACACAAGATGCATACACCCTGACTAGTAAACATTTTATCATCAGTATTCTCAAGAAGTGATGGCAGGAGCATTGTACAAAAGTGAAGAAATAAATAAATATAGGTCTACTTATACATTGATTTGTTAGTTATATTCCTACTGATTGAGTGTCTTTTAATTTTTTCTAAGCAAACACTGTTTTTCTTTGAAGAAAATGACTGCAGTAGCTTCCTGCAGTGATCTAAGAAGCCTTTAAAGTGATAGGGATTTCAATCCACAAAGTACACACTGGCTTACTTGGAGGTAATTTTTAAAAAATGACACTGTCATTTAGAAAATAAAGTATTATCAGACCGTGATTACTGTTAATGCATTTTCTCAAAGGGTACACTTTATCCAATTAAAAATAAAATAAAACTAATGCAGTATAACCTGCAACAGCAAACAGGCAGAACTGCAGGAACACTCAGATCACATTTGGACTTCTTGGGCTATTAGGAGAGAGTCAATAACTAGTAAGTGACAACATCATAAATAGGTTGAAAGCATTATCTCTGTTCGAAAAGATATGCAGGAGCCACATTAAAGATATTATTTGCAATTAGAGTTGCTATTGTGCATATATTTTAGTTGAACTTTAATATGTTTCTGTATTTCATACTAATAATTCTTACCATTTAATGGAATTTCTGAATGAAAATATCCCTCTATTGTCAAAGGGCAAACTTTACAGACTTAGCTATTGTTTTCGGATACATACGGAAATATATTGAACTTCACACTGCCCTTTGCTGTCAGATATGTCCGTTAGAATACAAATACTAGCTAACAGTGTACCTAGACATTGTTGGCAGTGGGGCAAAGGACAGTGTGGATTCTCCCCTCTGAGGTTGGTGATTGTGCTCCAGCCAAGCAAGGGAGAGTCAGAGATCTCACCCTCCTATTTTTCATTCACCATGCAGAACAAATTTTGGAACATATTGCACCAAATGGTCTCCAAGCTGAAAAGCTGACTTTGGAAAGAGGGAATCCTAGTGGGAAGGAAGGCACAGAAATGAAAAACATCTGAATAGGAACTATCCTGATCTTCTTCCAACCTCCTGCTTTCATCCCCTCAAGCACCATTTCACAAGATGGGCAAGCCAGCCCATCTTATGAAATATTCAATGACAGAGGACAGGGAGGCGAGGACTGCCTCCATTGCTCCTCCTGCCCTCCTGGCTTCAGCCTGACAGGACACTGGACAAATAGAAGCCTCCAAACCTCTTTGGTCTACACTTCAGTGCCCTTTGACATCATTTTACAATGTTTATTAGGTAACAGCTTTTCACATCTGTTTTTCTTTGCTAGCAAAGTTTCTGTTCTCTCCAAGGCAAAAGAAATTGCCCAGCAGCTTCATTTCATTTTCTCAGCAACTTTACATCTGCTTAAAGCTCACTTTATAACCAATATGGTATGAGGCACTGGGATACTAGAATTAAATGGACTGTTTACTGGTTCATTGTTATTTGGTATGATTTAAATCAATTCATGCTCTTGATGAAAACCCTTCTCACTTTTAATTTTATATGCTTTTTAGTAATAATGCAGTGCATAAAACGCTACCAATTGTCTTTTAAATTAAATGATGTCTTTATATACATTAGCTCTCATTCCTCCCACTTCTTTTTAGGCTCTCAAAGAGTAAGATTTATTGTGGCCTGTCAAGGGGTTGAGAAGCCTTCTAAAATATGCATAAAGGAATGATGGGCTCTTGTCTGACTGAGAGCAAACAGCTTGAGGACTCTGCAGTGAAAGAAGAGAGATTCCTAGGAATCCTGCCAGCCTCTTTAGATGTTTTCAGGACAGTCCTAGCTTTTAAAAAAATGCTAAAAAATACTTGAATTTTTGTATGATTCATATTCACTGTTTTCTCAGATACATCATTACTGTTTTCATGACACAGAGGGGAAAAGGAAATGGTAAAAATGCCTGTTTCTTTATGTAATTGAATGTGTATCTCATTAAAGTGGGCTCTTGTAGATTGCCAAAAAAGGAGAGGGCAACTGAGCATACAAATTTGAAGAAGCATGCATAAAAATTGCATATGCTCATTTACAGGTATAGATGCAAATTTAGAAATAAATTGAAATGTATTGTCAAAGACTGTAACCAGATGACCAATGTGCCTTCCACAGTCTGAAATCCAGGTGCTGTTGATGGGCAATAGGAAGGCTTTCATTTTCCTTTTTGCTGGTTCTTTATACTGAACTTGGACCAGACAGGTCTTCAGGCAGAAGACACCTCCAAAATAGAGATCACTCTTCACACTGCCCTTCAAATAGAGGACAAGGCATTGTAAAAGAGAATGCATGGTCACCCTATACCTCATACTATCCTGGACATTCAGAATAGATGGGGTAATTTGTAGGAAAGATAAATCATGATATTCTATATCAGTTTTTAGGACTTTGAAGTCAGAAGATTACCTTTTAATCTTTATAACCCATCCTTTAAAATAATGATGAATATCCTCTCTTGTCCCCCAACTCTCCTCCCTGGTTCAGCTGCATATTCTTTGCCTATGGCAGCACTTCAGATTCATCTCCAAAGATTCCAACTTGCTAATTCTGTTTCTCTCAATTCCTTCCTTATACATGGACAAAGCAAAAGATGAATTTCTGCTTGATAAGATTGCTAGGCAGGGGTGCCCAGGAATGGTGGTAGTACCAAACCAAGGAACTCATCTTCACTGAAAATTGTGGAGTGGCCCTTTGCGTTCCTATGATTCTTGCGCTCTCTCCCTCTCTCTCTCTCTCTCTCTCTCTCTCTCTCTCTCTCTCTCTCTCTCTCTCTCTCTCTCTCTCTCTCTCTCTGCCACAGACACACCAGTGTTTTTCAAGGGTCTTGCACTGTCCTCAATAACTTTCAGTTATTCAGTTCGGACATCTAGTAATCTGAAGCACCAAACCACAATATGCATTTATTATCATGCTCTCTCACTCCCAAATAATCAATCACCATATGGTCAGTTGCTATAGAGGAGGTAAAGTGGCATATCACTGTAATTTTGAAAGGAATCCTTATGGTTCAAATCAGCCATAGCTCTCAATACCAAGGTACAAAACAAAGCAGAAACCAATCCCTTTAGTGATAATCTCTGAGTATATTTGAATCATATTTCAGCACTTTTCAGGTAAATTTGTTATGTCAGCATTCTGCATAAGCATGGTATACTTTTTAAAGAAATGAAATCTGTATGGAAATGTCCCTGTGAATTTTTCATAACACATGCATTTGTATACACAGAGAGCTTTGGATACTGGGGAGTATAGAAATGCATAAATAAATAAATAAATTTGTATTTTAAAAATATATAAATTTCCCCAAATAATTTACATTGTTGCAATGCAATGCAAGTTTTGTGTACACTTTTCAAAAATATACATAATTCATACCCTGATTAGTCCTTTTTTCCTCCCAAGACAAGCTGCATCACAAAGCCCTCCAAAAAGCAGAGTTTAGTGTGCAACTATATTTGGTTCACTTGAAGACTCAAAAGAAGGGAATCAGATGGATCTGTAAAACAAAACAAAAGAACCAGACCAAACTAATTTCTCACCCATTATTATCCATAGGTCATTGCCTATAATTTGTAGCTAGCAGAAACATCAGTATTTTCTTTCAGTCCCATTTCCCAAACCCTACACTGACACACAAACTGGAGCTTTATCTATTAGATTCCCTTTTCTAGAAATATTATTTATTTATTTATGACAATTGTATGCCCAAGGGCATTCTGGGTGCCTCACAAAGACAACTATCAATGGCATATAGGATAAACTCATACAAAATTAAAAACTAGTAAATCCAAAAACATCATAAAAACCAAAATGTTAATGGAAGCAGGAGAGTAAATGCAGATGATGATGAAAACAAGCAGTGAGAAAGACATAACAAAACCATAAATTATATTAAAATCAGTAAAAACATCTTTACCAGGCTACAAAAACTGAACAGTGAGGGTACCAATCACACCTCTTTATGAAGAGCATTCCAGAGTCATAATGTGGTAACAGAAAAAGCCCTTCCTTGCTTGCTTGCTTGCTTAGTTTGGGAAAGGGGCTCCTAAAGGGGGGGGGGGTGTCAAAAGAAGGAATATATGAAGACAGGCATTTCTCAGATCTCCCAGCCCCAAGCTGTTTAGGCCTTTGTATGTTATTATAAGCACTTTGAATTGGGTCCAGGCAGCAATAGGCGGCCAATGCAGCTGGTGGAAGACCCGTATGATATGTTTTCTACCACTGGTAAATGATGGAAATGTTTCTATGTGTGTGGTAGTTTTGATCAAACTGAGATTTCTAGTCCATCACACATTTATACTACAACATGTTATATAATAAAGGACAGAAAAAATGAAGTTTTAAAAGGAAGACTTGCTACACCGTGACATTATTGGTAGCTACGACATGTGCACAGCAACCATCCTCCACCCTTCTTTCACTGGAACATGGCAAGTTCCACCTAAAATTATTGCAGATTTGGAGGTTTAAAATGTGATACAGTCTCAGCACAATAGAAGGGAAGTTGACAGGTCTATATAAACTGAAATGAGAAACAAATATATATTTATTGCACAATAAACTGATCATGCAGAGAAGACTCAAGTAATTACCAGCAAGTGCACATAAAGTGGTTGTAAATGTTAGAGCAGTCATTGGGATCCCAGCAGAGAGTGGCAATAGACCTACTGAAAATAAACCCCTTTTGAATGGACTACATACACATACAGAAAATAGTTTCTACACATCTGTCACCAGGCATGTAGGTGAAACCACTTTCCTTATTAAAAGAGTGCAAGTGTCCCATGCTTTTAAGCAGTGCTAAAATCTGAATATGAAAGTTCTGGGTGTGTTTAATTCATAAATTACACAAAGTTGAATAGACCTTTAAGGTACCATACATTATTAAACCTATTTTCCAAATCAAAGTGGGCACATATAAGTGCATAGCTAAAGCGAGACAAACAGGATTTACACTGCCATTCACCCACAGATTCTCTATCAGAAATTACAGTCACAGGCTAACTTTATTTGGAGGAAATGAAAGCAGCAAAGAAGCAACATCTGACTGTCACCATTCAATGTCGCATTTGCCGTTCAGCTGAGCTCTCCATCTTGGAGCCATCTGAGGTCTGCTGCAATATGTTCACTAGACACTAGACAGTTGTTTTGGATCAGTGCCAGGTAGTACAGCTTGAGGATGTCAACAAGGTGCTTGGACAGGTTCATGCAACCACATCCATACTGGACTAATAAAAGCCACTAGGGAGAGAACTACTGGCTGGGCCAGGGGGGTGATTAATGCTTTTTTATGAGAAGGGGCAATCCCTGGACACCTGAAACAAGTGGTGATGAAACCATTCCTGAAAAAACCCTCCCAGGACTGAGAGGAACTCGATAATTTTAAGTCAATGGCAAACATCCCCTTCCTAGGCAAGGTCCTTGAGCGGCTGGCAGTCAACCAGTTCCAGGCACTCTTGGATGCGACTGATTATCTGAATCCGTTTCAGTTGGAGTTCAGGCTTGGTTTCAGCATGGAAATAGCTTTGGTCATGCTGTATGATGACCTATGCCTGAAAAGAGAGAGAAGGAGTACAACCCTGTTGGTTCTCCTGGGTCTCTGAGGAGCTTTCAGTACCAACAACCATGGTATCCTTCTGTGGTGACTGTCTGAGCTGAATATGAAAGGCACTGTTTTGCAGAGGCTCCACTCCTACTTGGATGGTAAACTCCAGAAGTTGTTTCTTGGATCCTTCTGTATGATGCTCCTCAGGGGTCATTCTTGCCCCCAGTGCTATTTAACATCTACATGAAACCAATGAGTGAGGTCATCTGAAGTTTTAGAGTGTGTTGCCATCAGCATGCTGATGACACATTCATCTTCAGCAGGTGAGGCTGTGGATGTGCTGAACCATTGCCTGGCTGTAACAATGGACTGGAGAAGGACTAACAAACTGAAGCTCAATCCAGACAAGACTGAGATGCTGTTGCTGAATAGTTTTTCTGACTGGATTGAGGGAATCCAGCCAGTTCTAGTTGGGGTTGCACTATCCTTGAAGGAGCAGGTTTGTAGCTTGGGGGAGCTCCTTGAGCCATCTTTGTCACTGAGGCCCAGGTTGTTTCAGTGGCTCAAAGTGCCTTAGCTGATAGCTCAGCCACAGCCCTGTCTGGATAAGGATAGCCTGCAATTGGTGATCTATGCTCTGGGAATCATTAACAAGACTATGCACTCTGTGTGACTGTCCTTGAGGACTATTCAGAAGATGCAACTTGTGCAAAGCCAGATTAATAGCAGGGATCAGAAAGTCTGACCATATAACACCAATTCTTGTTCACTTTCACTGTCTGCCTATATGCTTCTGAACCCAATTCAAGGTGTTGGTTTTGGCCTATAAAGCCCTACATAGCTTGGGACTGCAATACCCAATAAAATTCCTCTTCAGCCTCTATCTACTGGGACACTTTGATCATGTTCTGGGACCTTTCTCCAATTACCACCTCTGAGGGAGGCTTGGATGGTGGCAACAAGAAGAGCCTTTTTCAAAGGTGGTCTCCCACTTATGCATTAGCTCCCCACCGAGGCCTGCATGGCACCAACTTTAGTTTCTTTTTTCACACCAGATAAAGACCATTATCTACCACAGGCAATTTAATTAGTTACTGGGCTCCGCTAGTTTTTTAACAGGGTTTAATAGAATCTTTTTAATGTATAATTTATGTTTTCCTGTTTTTAAATTCGGTTTTCAATTTTTATAGCCAAATTTCATGATTTTAAATATGTTGTAATTGGCACATACAGACACACTGCTCTGAACTCCCCAGAGAGTTTTGGCTTTCAGACTTTGTAGGAATAAAATTAAATAAATAATGTTATTGAAGTTTAGCCAGAAAAAAAAGCATAAAATAACTCTCAAGTAACTGTGGACAAAAACTATATGTGATCATTTTATCAGAGAGTGAATACTCAATAGTTGTTTCCCCCAGAATAAATATTAAATAATAAACCTAAAAATACAGCCAATATGAATTCTCCCAAAATTGCCTCTATCACTTGTGTTAGTCTATTATATATATTTGGCTCACAAAAACACACTAGGTCTTATTTTCGGGGAAACACGGTACTTGGATTTAAAGTGATGGGTTGTCCGGTCCTATTCCTTGCTTTAGCTGCCCTGGCTCAAGCAGAAATCAGTTCTACAACAATGGAAACAGCAATCTGTCACAGGAATTCAATTTGGACTAAAAGATCCCTAAGGAATCCCATTCAGTCAGTGACTGATTGTAAAATATCAAGGTTTTTTGGTGGTGGTAACAGGGTATGCAGCCTGCTTCCCTCTGCGTTTTGAACTGCTTTGCCCATAATCCCTGACCATTGCCCATGTTGGCTGACCTGTGGGACTTTCAGTGCAAGACATCTGAAGACTACCAGATTGCCTGTGCCTTGAAGATAAAAATGGCACTACCCAGTATTTGCTTGGATATGCTCCTACACATTCAGAAAGGCAAGAATATATTTCCCTTCCCTTGTTTCAGCTGTGATGTTGGTGCCCAGCTGGTACCCATGTGAAAAGAGAACAATAGAATTGCAGTTGGAATCAGATTGAAAAAGACACAAATAGGGCTGAGTTGTTTCCTGTAAGAATCTAAGATGTCGAATGCTTCCCAGTTCAATGAATCTGATAGAAGACACAATTAACTTTGGAGTGTTTAGGTGTGAACTTTCCTCTATGCTCAGTTTGTATAATGGTAAATAACTGGAAATGTTCTAAACCGCTAGAGAGCTTCCAGTAGATATGTGTGCATCTACTTCTTTCAGTTCGGGTACTTTGTGCAATTGATTTATTTCTGATTATTAAATATTTAACTATGAATGTTATTGCACAAGAATTCTTAGTTATGAAAAAATCAGTTGATAGCTCTTGACTTTTTAAAGTAATGTATTTGTGTTCAATATATTATTAAACTTCTATGGTTTTATTAAAGTGATATTTCAAGACCCTTGGAAAATCAACTTTTGATAAATGAGCTCTGTAATCTTTGCCACTTATTTATCCTATCTTGTATGTATTCTGATGTCTTCAGGAGAACATATTTATGGGACCAGGGTAGATGAAAATTAGAATATCATCAGATGAGCTTGTAGCCATATGAACTTGTGTTATTCTAAATTGGTCCATCTAGCTTAATCTTGTCTACAATTGCCAACAAATGTTGGGGGGCGGGGTGGGTTGTTCTCCTTTATACAAGCAACTGAAGAGCCTTTTAATTGGATAAGTTACAGTGAACCTATAACTTTTAGTGGGCAAATTAGCTGTTACTACTAAGTTATGGTTCCTCCATCAATCCAGTCCCAAAGTAGAGTATATTCAAGTATCACATTGGATGTTTTCTGCCTCCTGTTGAGGTATTTCTGAGAGCAGGTAGTGGTCTTTTTCAGGGCTGAGCTTCTTAAAAAAAAAAAAAGAGATAACTGATAGAATTACTTAAGATGCTGCAAAACCACAATGCAATGAAAAGATGTTTGCATGACAGAGCATTTGAAACAATCAATGCATGAGAAAGTGGAAGGTTACCGTCAAGTCACTGCCACAGTCTTTACTCTCATGCAGGCAGAGATGTCCAGATCTCAGGTAGAGAGGAGAGGAGAATACAGTACATTGCATTCTCTGGGAGGCAAGCACACTGCATCTCTTCATTTTCTCTACTCCATGCTCTTTCTTGTCTCTCTGGATCCAAGGTGACATGGAAAAATTTTCCTGGTCTCTGGCCAACAGCAAATTTGACAACTAATCTCCCCACCATCCCCATCACCAGTGCTACACACTTCCTCCTCTTACTGAGATGGCAGGCTCTCAGTTGAAGGAGACAATGGGCATAGGAACTGCTCCTCCAGACTTCTCCAGTCCCTTGGCTTCTACTCAACACTATACCTGTTACCCAGGCAATATTGCTTGGTAATTGTTTGTTGTAAACTGTCCTGAGACACTAGTATAGGGAGGGTTTGTAAAAGCTTTAAATAAAAATAAATTGCATGAATAAATTGATGTTGGGGATGAGTATCCTGCTCTAGTAGCTTTGGGGAGCTTTTGTTTGGAAGCCTGATGAGACTCATAGGGCTTGCTGCCAGAAGATCTCTAACAGTTACTGTGATAGAAGAACTCTGGAAATCTAGTGCTTCTTTTGGCATACAAAGAAATTGGCTTTACATGGGGGTTCTTCAAGAGTAGTATCAAGAGTAGGCAGGTTTGGACATTTGTGAATTGTCCTTTACATCATAGCAGAGGTTCAAAGACTGGAACCCTCTGCTTTCTCTTAATTATCGCTCACTTCTCTTTTGTATGCTTCTCACTCTGGCTCAGACAATAGTGAGAAGGAGGAGCTGTACATGCCACTGCCTACTTTCTCACTATTTAAAGGAGGAGCAATAGCAATAGGTTCTGTGGCACCTTGAAAACAAGAATCATGGTTGTTTATTGTACCTTGACATTTTTAAAGCTAGAGATTACTTCACCAGATGTCTGGAAAATCATCAGACAGCTCTGTGAAAACAGCTTTAAGCAGTGAGGACAAAAGGCAATTGCTGGAGTATATGAAAGCATTTTACAGTTACTTTTTGTTTTCTTGATATGAGCCAAATGTCTCGGACACCCTTTAGACATTCATGTTATCTGCAAATACAGGAAATGCATGATAGCTGTGCTTCTTGTACCTGAATGCTATTTCTATCAGTAGGAGCCCATGCATTTTCCCCATGGTGGGAAGTGCATCAGGACACACACACGATCTTCCCAAAGGGCTCATGTCCACACCACCCCATTTTGGACATGAGCAATAACCACAAGTGCAGAGAGCTTAACTGATCCTTACTGTCTTGGTGCATGTTATTAATCTCTGAAGCATCTCTGTTTATAATATGATAAACCTTCCCCCCAGGCACCATTTTATAATTAAGGGATCACACCTTTTATAGAACTTCTATTTGTTGTAAAACTAAGAGAATTTATAGTATCAGTAGGAAACTTGACATTTAAGCCATTTTGAATAAGCAGTAAAAATAGAAATCAAATGGACAATTCCAAAGTTAAGGCAGTTTTAAAACTGGAGACAAAAGTGATTTTTCCCCCTGACTGCTTTCCAGAGAGCCCTGATAGGTTTTGGAACCAAAAGCAGTTCCTTGTAATAAGTATTGGTAAAACATCTGAAGGATGGTGCACTGGGAATGATTCATTGGAGAATGATTAAAATACAATTGCTGTACATTGCAACATGGTTTAATAGTACCCAGTGGTCCCTTCTCCTTTGCAAAGCACTCTTGTGTGTGCAAGGTAAAATATAGATTCAGGACACAGGTAAAAATAGCTGCAAAGGGAAATATTACCAGCTGGAGACAACTTAAGCTCTTCTTTTTTGCTTGTCGATTTCCTTTGCAATAGTCTCATGCCCAAGGGCACTCCGATAAGGTCTTCTGGGACTTTATTACTTGTGGTGGAAGTGACATGTGTAGCTTGGTCCCAAGTATTATATTTGAGTTAGGAATGAACCACATGTGTATAAATCTTGGAATTTATATTTTCTTAGATAAACTTGTGTTAAGCTGTCACCAGAGGTTCCTTCCTTCGTACATTTAAACATTATTGGCAGTGTACTCAATTTTCCTTAAACAGAAAGGAAAATTATCCAAATAGAATAATTTTGAATTTATTCTAGGTAGCCAATGCATACTCCAATAATTTCTGTAATAAATTGAGTTTCAAAACTATAGTTCATTTCAATGTTTTCTTGTTCCAAAAATCATGCTTTAAATGCTATTTAAGTATATTTTTATTTATGATTCAATGTGCATATTTATCAGAATTTTCCAGGGCAAGCCCTATTTAGTTTTATGAAAAAGGCTAATTGAAATAAGGGCTATTCATTTTACCAAAACATAGCTCACTAGAAAATTGCAAGTAGATGCATTTTTCCAGGCTCAACAATATTCTGGAATTCTTGTGTACTTGACTTCTTTACATTTTAAATGCAAATTACTATGCTTAATATATTGCCAAGGCATGATCCTTTCCAGTGGAAACAGAATGACATTACCCTGTTTTACAGAATACATGCAAGACAGAGGGTGAACACAGATAACCAAGTAGTTAATGTGTGGAGGTCTGCCTTTTTATTAAATGTTCAGTCAACTGTGGGTCTTTTTAAAATACATTTATATATAAGTATGCAAATATAACCATGATAAGCAAAAACAAAAAGGGCAACCACAAAAGAGAGGGAAGGAAGGGAAGAACATATCATAAAGTCTATCCATGCGCAATAATTTATAACACCTTTAATTGAAAAGTGGGAAGACAAAGAAATTAATGCTTCCATTCCAAATATATATGCTGATATTATTATTACTATTACTATTATTATTAAATTATAAACAATCCATATATCTATATAACCATCTATACAGTATTGATGGCTTAAGGAGATATGTCCAAATGTTGAAAGAACACTATGATCTTCAGTGTCTTGTTCAAGGATAGGCTAGACATGGACATGGTAGGCATGCAGTGAGCGGAGCTGGCTAGAGCTGGGGATCAGACTAGATGGCCTGGGAGACCCCTTCTGACTTGCTCTGTTTCTATGCTTCTTTGTTTCCATAAGTAGTGGGTATTTTCCTTTCTCGAGTTAAAGTATACATCTCTTTGCTACAGCATAAGATAAAAGTACAAACTAGAGCTAAGACCTATCTCAATACAAAGATTTAAAATGCAATACAAATTTAAAACTATTTAAAACTAAAATTCCTGGTAAAATAATGTCTTCTAGCACAGGAATGGATACAATGGAGATGCCAGGTGAGCCTCACTAGAAAGCCTCATTCCATTGCTGAGATGCCACAACAGCAGAAAAGACCCTGTTCATAGTAGCTGCCCACCTGACTTCCCTTGGTGGAGTTCCCTCAGAAGTATTTCTGAGGCAGGTATACATGGGGGGGTGGGGGGACAGTCTTTCAGGCAACCTGTACTCAAGCCATTTAAGACACTGAATGTTAAACCAATGCTTTGGAATAGGTCCACTGCAGACGGCAAAGTATTAGCTTAATACAGTATGTTCATGCTAGATGGTTCCTATGAACAACTTTTCTGCCTTGTTTTGGACCAGCTGAAGTTTCCATTTGTTTTCAAAGGCAACCCCCTGTGTAACTCATTCTGTTTATCCAGGTGAGAGTTTGCCAGAGCATGGATAATTGTAGCTAGGTTCTTCCTGTCCAGATAAGGATATAGTTGGTATATCAAACTGAGCTGATAGATAGTGTTGATAGAATCATAGAATCACAAGGTGTTCTGTGCTACTGAATCTACCTGTACTTCCAGTGACAGTGCTGGATCCCAGAGCAGCCCTAAACCTCAGTACTTATACTTCAAGGGGAGTGCAGCCACCTCCAGAAGAGAATGTATATCACTCATCTGGGCAGTTGACCCATCCACTAGCAGTGCCTCCATCTTGTCTGGAGGATTCTCTGTTTATTGGCCTCATCCAGTGCATTAGTGCTCCCAAGCACTGATTAAGAACAGCAACTGCCTCATAATGACATCTCACCTTGCCTCTGGAGGACCTCCCCTGACAGCTTCATATACATGTTAGACAATATTTAGGGGATAGAGCCCTGTAGAACCCCACAGTGTATCTGCCAAGGCACAGAACAAAATTACCCCAACATCACCCTCTGGAATTGGTCATCCTAAGAGGAGCAAAACTACAGCACCCTGGTGAAAAATGGTGTTGCTTCATTTCCCTCTACCTGAAGTCATTTTCCTCTTAGGGAAAAATCCTGGCCGTTAAGTTTCCATGGTTCTGTTTTTAAGCCTTGGAAGCCATCCATTGCAGTAAATTTCAAATATTTTCATGTGTCATCTTTAAAAACAAGATTAATCACATAAACAACATATCAACCTTCCCCTTCACTTCACAGCACACAAAATGTGGGAACTTCAGAGGTATGACTATGTAGTTTCTCACAGTGCAATCCAGTTCTTCTATACTAAGAAGCAAGCACTGCTGAACTCAGTTGGACTTACATTTTAAAAAGTGTGTACAGGATCGCAGACTTAATGGATGATGATGATGATGATGATGATGATGATCACTAAAATTATTCTATGTAACTAAATTGTGTTGTTGAATTTAGAAACTTTTGGGCTAGACCAATTCTCTGCCAGTAGACTTTCCTCTCTCCAATAAGCAAACATTTGTACATGATAGGTATGCCATGAGCGGAGCCAGCTGGAGTCGGGAGTCAAACTAGATGGCAGGGAGGCCCCTTCTGACTTGCTTTGTTAGTCAAGGATAGTATTGTACTCATTTGAAGAGAATAAAGCATGTGCTTAACTCTCCCAATGAAAGTTCTTCCTATTAGCTAGATTTTGCCTATTTGCAGTAAGATTTGCAATGTCTTCATCTTCCTCTTCCCACCAGTGTAAAGGAATGAATAAATAATAATGTTTTGAATATAATATTTGATCCCAATTTTCCAACCCTCCCTTTTTGATGTGTCAGTTTTGTTTTCTAAGCACTACGTTGTACCAATGGAAAGACAACAAAATGTTAAAACTTCTTTCTGACAAGACCACTTTCTTAGCTTAATAGGAATTTCTTTATGTATCAACCTCCAGTGCTCTCCTTTCATATCTTCAAGTCTTTTTAGGATTATTACTCAATAGCTTTTATTGAAATCTTTTGTATAGTACACAGAAAGTCAACAGAACAGAAGCATGGAAAGGAAAATATATTATTTCTTACTGTATGAATGTATGAGGGTAAATAAATGGAGGAATAATAAATAAATTCTTCCACCCAAAAGTATAAACTAAACTGAAAGTCCTTAACAAAGGGAAACAGGACGGATGCTAATTTTAACACAAGTGAACAATCAAAGGATCCTGTTCTGCAGCATTATTCTTCCAAGAACAGGAATGAAGAAACGGCTATAAAATAACTTCTTTTCACAGCTGTATGATGACAAGAATTGCAGAGCACGCTAAAAAGAGCAAAATTAAACATGGTAATTAGACTTTCACTGTCAGTGCAGCTTTTGAAAGCCCAAGAAAGAAGAACTAACATTTCCTAAAAAGGGAAATGACTGAAAGAGCAAGAAAATATGAATAGGCACACTTGCTCATATCAGACCTCTCCTGTGTACAGGGCACTGGGTGTGAGGGAAAACGCTTTTGTCTGCTGCTACTTGTATGACTGGGTGCTGCTTTGTAACTGTTGTGATTTTATCCAAGTAGTGTGTGAAGGATGCCTGTTCTACATTACCAGTGCCTCCTCATCAACAGAAATTGAGTCAGTGCAGGGAAATGGCTGCATGCTTCAGGGGATTCCCAAATGTTCTGGATATTTTTTTTTAATCCAAAACACACGGACATGTAAAAGGCAGCAGACTTTAAACTCATAAATATGGGTCCACCATTGAAGAAGGCTCTTTCCATTTACCTTCTTAACTCCCAGTCATGGAGGGTGGGGGGTGGCAAAGAGGTGGGATATAAATCAAATGCATAAATTAAATGCATAAGGCCATTCATGTGCCCTTATCCAGACTGGAAACTAGACTTGATGAATCTAAAGAATCAGCTTCATCCAACGTTGCCTGGAGTAAGACTCAACCTCTCTCTCTGTCACCTTGCTCAGGAATGCACATGTGATACTAAATTATGTTCAAATCAATTGTATTTTCAGTAGCCTTGTAAAGTCTTCTACTTAGAGTTCTTTTTCCCCTTATGCTTTTCTTTCCCCATGACAATGACATCTAAAAATAAACTTTATGCAATTATTTTGTGTTTGCGAAACATATACTTGTCTCAAATATAAGAGCAGAATAAAATACATCGAGAAAATATTTTTGGGTATGTGTCTTTCATTCTTACAACACAGAAGGCATGCAAGGGTTTTGTTTTGTTTTGCTTTGCTTTGTTTTTGGATGGGTGATACTAAGTGGATGTTGGCAATGGCTTCGAATGGCACTGAAAATAACAAAGGTGATTAATAGTGCTATTTCTATGTACACAAACATGCACACATGCACGCATGCACACACACACACAGAGAGAGAGAGAATGAGAGAGAGAGAGAGAGAGAGAGAGAGAGAGAGAGAGAGAGAGAGAGAGATCTTTTCGAATTCAATTAGACTTACTCCCAGGTAGGGGGTAACAGAATTGCAGCATAATACTAGCAGAGGACTGATTTCTGGATGAACTGCAATGCATTTACCTAGTGCTTCATTCCATTCATGTCACCACATCTTTCCATTTTGGCAATGTATATTGACAGCTGATTTGAGAATCACTCAAGATTAAATGATTTGGAAATCACTGGGGATCCAACAACAAAAACAACATTGTAGGAGAAGGCTCCAATTCCATGTAGATTATAGGTTTTATAAATCACATCAGTGACAGCCACCTGTTGCTGCTTCACTTAAAAGTCAGAAAGCTTTGCAAATCCTAAGGGATAATTAAATACAATCACACCATAGAAACAGAGTTCACTTCCAGGAGATAACTTCTAATATATTTTAAGCAGTCACTCTCCACCTTTGCTCTGCACTTACATTTCATATTCCCTGTTCAGTGACAGGACAGAATTTGTAATCTAAATACAAAAAGTCATTGCAGCAAATGAAGCCCATAATAACTTTGTGCAACTCTGGTTGCATTCACAAACACAAAAGCAGCCCTACATGGTTAGCGTGGTTTATGATTATTTACCAGGAACTATCTGGCAGACAGTGACATGGTTTCCACATTACTGTGGTTTCCATCCTCCCTGTTCAGTCCTCCCACTGTTGGAACATATCTCATAAGTCACTGTGATTGAAATTCAGTTCCAAGGTGCTTCAGTCCATGCCTACGTCACTCTATGCCTCTTCCTCATTGGTCCACATATAGAGGCTGGATGCTGGAGTGGGTCCTGCAGTTGCCACTATCTCCAGAGGACTCTGTGATAGGTTTATTTATTTATTTATTCATTATTTATTATAAATCTGGACAGTGGAAATCATGATCCTGGGTTCAGACATGACAAGCCAGGATGGTACAGAAAAATCATAGAACAAGCAATTGCTTCTTAGCACTGTTTTTTAAAGACCAAACCTATCATTGTAAAATACCATGACTGGGTTCAGACAACACAGTAGCTCAACAATGGTAATCTCTCTCTCTCTCTCTCTCTCTCTCTCTCTCTCTCTCTCACACACACACACACACACACACACACAGAGACACAACATCGCTTATTGTGTTGGCCGAACCTTTTTCATCTTCCCAAAGATGAAGAATGGTTTGAAAGGACACCTTTTGGTAGTGTGGATAATGTCCAAAGAGCTGCTATGCAGGCTCTGAACGCCATCATACTTGAAGACTTCCAGGGATGCTATGAAGAATGGAAAAATTGCTGGGAGTGTTGTGTACACTCAAAAAGTGCATACTTTGAAGTAGACAATGTTCAAGTGTAACTTTTTCAATAAAATATTTTTTAAAACTACCATTCTCATTACTTTCTGGACACACCTTGTATGAACATGAATCTGTTCAGTTTTTAATTTTTTTTTAATTTCGTAAGCATCACATTCTGTTCATGCAAATAAAAATATTCAAGTATGGTCATATAAATTAAGTTATATGATAACAGAAATTTTGCTATCTGTTTGGGTCAAGACAAACAAAACAGAAAAGTGATATAAGAGCAGCTCAACTGAATCACATGGAAGATCTTTGTCTGGTCTATTTACTTCCTCTGCACTTAGCTTGTATAACTATAAAACAAACAAACTTATAGTAAGTCTTTACTGCTCACTCAACCCAAACAAAATCCTGATGAGTACAAGGAATAAAGGTACCTGGAAGTGCTGGAAAATACAGTGTTCAAGTTGTGCAATCATAGTTGATTGAGCTTACTCAATAACAATTTCAAAGAAGTGCTGTAATTTCTATGGCAGCGACATTATAGGGCCCAGCTTTGAACATATCTGCAGTTTAGGATCTTCCTTAGGAGCCCAGCTTCCTTAGCCAGTTGAGATGAACTGGGTTGGATCCAGATGCCAATGAAACCAGTGGGCTGAGTTTGTCATGACTATCCTATTGGTTTCAATATATTTAGTGTATGATACATTCATGACAAGAGAAAAAGCAAACATATACACACAATCCTCACAAATATATACAAAACTTCTGCAGGGGTACTGCAGTAGCCTCATAACTAGATGGCTAGTTCAGCTAACCAGGCAATCACCTCTGGGGTTGCTTTGTGCAGATCTTCTAATGAGCCAGGAAATGCACATCTTGGACATTCTTCCACAATGTTTGCTAGTTTGCACATTGGCACCACAGTCACAACTAGGAGAAAATTTCCATCCCCATTGATAAGGAGCAGAGGCACTCTTCCCAGTATCACATCTAATTCTATTCAATTTCATCCAGACAGAGTGAGGCAGGTTATAGTCAGGTTGTTTAGAAGAGGGATCACTAATGTCTAAGCTGTAATAAGGCAACTTGGAGCATTTCTCTGTCCAGGCATTCTTAGGATTGAACTGGGTAGATATAAGATAAATGGCTGTTTTCCAAGGTGGCCTATGAGATTTCATCCTTGTGGCAGACCGTGCAATGGCCTGATGAATAGGGAGGGCCTTGTTACTCACCCTCCTTGACCATAACTGAGTGAGAGCATGCTGTCTTCTGATGTGGGGAGGTGTAATGTTGCTGAGTACTGGTAACCGGTGCACAGGGGTGGGATGCAACATGCCAGTGAGGATACACATTGTCTGGCAGAGCTGAACATCAACCATTCAGGTCTGGAAGCTGTTAAGCCACACTTTAGTGCAATATTCCACTGTGGAATTAACCAGGGCCAAGGTTGCTGTTCCCAAGGTGTTAGCATCAGCACCCCATGATGTTTCAGCCAGTCTATACAATAGTTTGCTACAGCTTTTCAATTTTGCAGCTGCTGTTTTCCAGGTATCGGAAGGTCAGTAATTTGTCCAAGGTAACCCCAGGTACTTGGGGGAATTATTACACTGTAAAATATGGTTCCAAAACTTCACTGTAGGTTAATAGTTAGCATGCCAATTGCTGAAATGGAATGGGGCTTCATTGGTTTCAATGAAACTATCCTATGACTAACCTAGTCTTATATTCCATATATAAGTGGGACAGTTTGTCCCATTAGTGCAAGAAGAGCAAAATTCACATACATTCCTAAAAATTATCCAGTTCCATCAATGAACAGATAACAGGACACTGTATTTCTGAAAATCCACAAAACACATGCAGAACAAATAGTAGGAATTCCTGTATATCACTGGGGGAGTGGGGTTGGGGTTATAAGAGATAATAAATATTTTAAATAAATAAATATCCACATTGGTGGAGTGTTGAGCATGAAGCAAGCAATACAATACATTCCATGTTCAGATTACAAAAGCTTTATGACTTAATATGATGATGAATTGAGTGGTGCTTATAACTAGGTATACAAGGAACATTTTTTCAAGCCAACCCAGAAATTTCTTGCTTTCATAATATCCAATCTTCCTATGCTCACAGGACTATACCTAAACATCTGTTGTGTGACAAATACAGTACAATTAGTTATGGATCATCAAAGAGATTCCTTGCAAATGACAAAATGAGATTGAACTCTAATTCTCTCTTTCCAAGTTCAAACATCTGGGGAATAATTAACCACACAGAGCCTATGCAGAAGGGAGGAGTTTGGAAAACTGTAAGGCTTTAAGAAGCTCAGCAGACAATATTGGCTATAAAGTACATACGATTTTCCAATATAATTTTGCAATCAAGTAGGATCATGTTATGCTGCTGTCTGTCATCTGCCAGAAAGATGACAGTATTGTGAAAGCAACCTATAACCTCAACATGCATAATGTTAAGTGCTTCCTGCAAGAATGGAATGCCATTAACCCCACTATCTTAGATGTGAGAATCATCCCTGCTCTTAAAGGTTGACCCTTCAGGCTCTGTGAATATCTTGGGCACCTGATTATGAGAACATTATGAAACCTGCAGAGAGACTGGAAAGAAAAGGAAAGACAAGAACTGAAATGACTTCCCAAATATATTGTGTCCCTATGGGAAACTATAGGTATTGAAAAGCATCCAGTAAACTCAGCCACTGTTAGTGGTACCCAGAACCATTGGTTGTTTGCTTCCTTGATTGATCATTTAAAAGATCTATATCATATTCTTTGCATTAAAAATCCACAAATTAATACATTAAAAGAATTACCAAACTACTTTATAAAACAAAGTAACTAAAGCACATGTGAGACAATAAAAGCTTTTTGGAAAGAGAGGCAGAGGAAAGGTTCCTAAAGGAAAGGGCTCCAGGTTTTCAGTCCCATTCTTGAATTGTCCCAGGCATCCAAGTGTGGCAGTCATGCCTGGTTGCTGCCCTGCAATGGAGCAGTGCATGGGCAGCACTTGGGCTTCACCGCCAGGGCGAGCATCCATAGGGAGCTTGTGTCTTCTGCTCTGCCTTCCACCCTCTGCCCTGCTCCCACCCTGCCCCCAATAGACCAGGGGGCTCCCCATAAGCCCTGCTGCCCCCTCAACAGCCGGCAAAGGTGCCCAGCAGGGGATGTGCCCTCTGGCCCTGGCACCAGTGCCCACACGGTGGCCCTCCATGTACCTGGCTTCCTGATGGAGGCAACCCCACAGTGTTTACAATTCTAGCACATGGAGGGGAGCGTTGGACACGTGCAACAAGGAAGAAGGGAGGTGAGGGTGGGTGGGTGTGCCTCTGTATGGCCATGGAGTGTGGCAGCAGTGTGGGGGGCTGCTCTGTTGCTTTTGCAAAGCAGCTGTGCTACTTTGATGACTTGTATGTAATAGTTCTGCTTTTCTCATTCCTTTTCTGTTTCTCTTGCTCCTAATAGTAGCACAGGGAAAAAGCTATGAAAATGGTTACACTGTGGTACAAGTGAATCCACTGGACTGGAGAAACCATCTCTCTGTAATTATATTCCATAGAATCATAGAATAGTAGAGTTGGGAGGGGCCATGAAGGCCATCGGGTCCAACTCCCTGCTGCTGCAGGACACCAATGTACACCATCCCACTCAGATGGCTGTCCAGTTTCTTTTTGAATGTCTCTAGTGTGGGAGAGCCCACCAGCTCTCTAGGCAGCTGGTTTCACTCTTGTATTGCTCTGACAATGAGGAAGCTTCATGTCCAGCCTGAATCGCAACTTGAATTGATTTTTCCCTGTTCTACACTCTGGCATCAGCAAGAGGAGATCTTGACCTTCCCAGTCTTGATTCCCCAGTCATGCTTCTTCTTCTGTGTGTGCATGTGTGTACAAAACATTTCAGGCTTTCTCTCTCTCTCTAGGAAATGTTCACTTCTTTCAAATAACTATAAATATTATTTTGCTGATGGTTATTGGTCAAAACTCTAGTTATAGTTGATTGTGATTTTTTAATGCCGCAAATATTTGTAAAAGATAAATCCTGTAACCCTAATGATGTTTATTTGTGAGTAAGCCTCCTCAAACGTTGAGTGGAACTTATTTCCAAGGAAAGAGGCAGAGGATAACACTAGCATTTTTCTTAAATGTGATGCACACAGGCAGGTTTCCCCCTCACCCTGTTTAGTCTTTCACAGACTACTTTATTGTAATCACTGTTCCAAGATGCTTATGTTCCCTAGAGATCTTCCTGTTCAATTTCCTTCTCATCCAGCCTATACCTTTGCAATCTCTCATTTGATCTCTTTCACTTTCTCATTTTTGTGTGCATTATTCCACGGTTTGTTTCTTCCAGTTCACAGAATGACATGACTGTTATTTTGCTCTGTGGCACACCTAAAGATGCAACACCTCTAGTAGAATTGAAGTTCAGTAGCTCATCTTCATTAACCCATTTGCATGAATTATGTTCATTTTGTTACAATTTTACAACAGACACACCAATATACATCCTTGTTGTACATCCTCAGCAATATTAAGGCTTACTGCATATCCATTAATATAAACGGGACTCCTTACAATATATTAGCTGATTCATTCAGTACTCACAACACATAGGGATCTTTCCCAAAGATCATTCGGGCCCAATCCTATGCATGTTTAGAGAGGGCAAAAAAGTCCTGGGACATGCTCAGAGTTCTAGGACTCCCCCCACCCCAGCCATCTAAACCTGCATAGGTTTGTGCCCTTAGTACTGTTAATGGCAGTCCTGAAGTCTATGAAATTAGTTTTAAAGATTCTGATAATGCAGAAGGTTTTCCAGCATCTGGTGAGGAATGATCTGCACTTGGCACTTCTACTGGGCCAAAAAGCTCATCTCACTATATAGCTGTCCTCTTTTATGCCAACACCTACTATTGTTTGCACTGCAAACATGCATAGGATTGTGCCCTGATCATCTTTGGGAAAGATTCTTATGAGCAATACTAAGATGGTTCATAGATTGTGCTAGAAACTGCACAAGCTGGTGCACCTTAGTAAGCACTTGAATGGCACTAGGCAAGGAAGAGAAATGGCTTGCAACATGTGAAATTTCAAGCTGTTAATACTTATATGCTGGAACATGTAAAGGTGTGGTGTTCCTGTTTACTTTCAAAGCAGAAACAATGCATAGTGAAAGTAGGCATCATTCCTTGAGGAATGATGTGCAACTGAGCCAAATTTTATACCTTTAAATGAAGAACAAGGCAATTGTATGCTGGGATATATAACAACATGTATACTAAAATGAAATAGAATCTGGGGGAAATGCCCTGAAAAACTGCATATCCTATGTTTGCAGATATACATGCTGAACATGTGATAACATTCTTTTTACGCTAAGATGTGGATGCCCACAGACATAATTAGGATGCTTTCACACATCCATTCACTCTGCTTGTTTTCCATCATGTATTTGTTACTCAAAGAAACAGTCTTACTGAGAGATCCAAATTTTAGCATTGATTGCACCCTGGCTTACCATTTGCATGGAGCAGTATTCATGTGTGTCTGGAAAGCAGTCACCTTTTTCAGCAGACACTGTGAAATTTTCCTTTCCTCTTAGCAATGTAATATGGAATCAAAGTGCTCTTTCCAGCTCTTAGCTTTATTCTTTGTGTGTTTTCAGTTTCTGTCTAGGAGAGACTCTAATGGGCACCACATGTGACCATCTTTCTTTCCTAAAGATCCTTCACTTTTTTGGGGTGGGGAGACAGTACAGCTGTTTGAAGTCTCAGATTTTTGTGCTCACAGCCTTCTTGTGAGTTCAGAATTTCTATCCTGCCAACACCGTCTTTCTACTTTTTTGCCCTTTCCTTTCCACTTTGCATGTTTCTTCAGGAGCACCATGCACTTTACTCTGTTTCTTTTCTTTTCAGAGGCTTCCATTCATCAGCAAGTCTCCAGGTTTCTAGTATAATCTACTTAACTCTCTTTCATCCTCTCCAATAGCCCACACCACTTTGGCTGCTTCACTTCTGCTGCCATTTCATGATGTAATGTGACCATCCGTGTGTTTTCTGTTCCTTTGCCAAACCCTATTTCAAGTGTTATAGCAAACCACAACCGCAGTTGAAAATCTAATCAGCCATATCTTTATTATTGAAACATCTTGTTTGCTATGATGATGCCTTGCATAACTGTCTGTAGAGCCTTTTAAAAGTCTCATTGCTGTATGGGTCCTGCAAAATTATGCATTTATGGTCTGATTAGGGAAAATCTTGCTGAGATCATCTACTTCTTCAGAGGTGCAGGTTTATGTACACTGAGATCTTTTGTCATTCCCACCTTTAAGAAGATGCTTTGAAGATGTTTATGGGTGATTGTCAGATTCAAATGTTACTTTCCAAATCTTGCACAAAAGTAGCCTGATGCCCAGGCTCTTCTAGGACTGACATGTCCTAGGAACTGGTTGCATTTTTGAGGCTTTGCTTTAATCCTTTTTTAAATCAGTTTGTGTTTGTCAGTGATGCTCAGACCTCTCTTGGGTGTGCTGCCCAAAGCAATTATTCCCATTGGCCAGTTTCTAGGACTGGCAGCAGCACCAGTACATGCACTGGCAGGAATGACCACCAGTGTCTGCTAGCACAACCCAGGAAACTTGATGAAATTACTGCTACTGGAGCGGGATCTGCTACTGGAGCTTCATTCTGCGAGCTTCACTGACTTAACCATTGCCATCATTTCGGCTGCTTTCTAGTTGCACTAGTCAGTGCTGGCTTCCCATTGTGCTAGCAGTCATTCCCACTAAGGCAGTGGGAGGGTCTGATCTTACTGCCTGTTGCCTCTGTCCTCCAACAGCTTGCCTGGTCCACAGCCTAGCTAAAAAGGGGCACTAGGATTTAGGCTGCATTACATCACAGTAGGGCAATCTTGAAATCACTCCCTCCAGTGGCCAATAACAAAGGCAAACTGCATAAGGCACCAGGTGACCACTGAGCCTGGGCTATTTTGTCCATATGACTCCAACCCACTCCTTCCTCAAGGCATTGAGAAAGGCATTTGTGTGATTAGGACATACACATGAACATTTCCTTTGAGATGCAATAGTCTGCTTTTTTCAGTAGTGATAGCATATTAAATATTTATATGAGCTTAGCTCAATCAGTATATCCTGGTGATAGTCGCACAGGCCATCTTAATGAGTCCTGTTGGACTGAAAGAACCTTTTTGCAACAAGAAGTATGGAATGAAGAGAACAATATTATTTCCCTTAAATCCTTAACACAGAAGCTTGAAAGCAGGTTATAAAATTGGATTCCCCATTAATGGCTAATCAGTGAATTTCTAAAAAAAAGGAGGGGTATTGGGACTCTAAATTTCCTGGAAATGTCACTCTTTGATCTTTCCACTCATCCTTGGCATGTGAGCACATTCTGAAGCTACTCAATGGTAATACAAATTCACTCTGTTCCTTGCCAAGGGAACTTTTCTTTGGTTCTTACATCATACATTCCAGGATAAGACCTTGGCATTAAAACCAGATGCAAAAACAAAGCCCTGCTAACAAAACAACATCTACGTTTTCAACACATATAACTGTGAGACACTCAGAAAAATAGGCCCGACATCTGCTAAAAAGTGCTCCAGAGCCCAAACTAGGTGAAAAACAGTGGGGGAGAAATCATTTCTTTCAGAACGTTGATTGCAAAAGAATAGTCATCTTCAGCTACTAATAGGAGTTTATTCTTTTTTTCCCCCAGGACAATCTACAGACACTATCTGGAGGATGTCAGAGAAGAAAATTATCTTTCACAGAAGTGATCCAGGAAACTCTGGCAAAAAAATGCAGAATATGTGAGTGCTTTGAATTTAACAATGCATCACTACTGCAAAGTAATTTCTTATTGTTGTCTTAAAAAAATTATCCAGTGAAGGAAGATTTGACATTATTCTTTAGGATAACGCAAAATATCCCTCAATTCTAAAGTCTAATATTCTCAGGCTACCAAAAAGTAATTTGTTCTCCACGCATGGGTAAACAGCTATATATTTTACAACTCCAGAAGAGTGTATTTTTACTTCCTACCTAGTGGAAAGTCAGTGTGAAAGGAAATGTATAAATTAGTTTTGACTCTGTTTCGTGAATGTGCATGTGTTTGTACCTTACTATTCTGAAGTTTCAGAAGGAAGCCTTTTCATTATAAATCACTGGTGTTTTCTTTTCTTGACAACTTTTAGGATGTGTGCTATGAAAATAATCAATGAACAGAAATTCATCAACACCAATTGCAATAGAAGAGATTAAGAAAAATCTGCCAGATGAAGGAAATCCATGCAGAAATTGATGCTTCCTTAAAACATATGATTAGAGATCATTTGAACACTATACATCTCTGCAGGTAATCAAAAAGGTAAAACAGAGACATGATTGTGCAAACCTTGTATTATTATGAAATAAAGAGAGGTAGGGAGGTGAGGAGGCAGGGAGGGAGGAATAGTGTACAGTTTGTTGTTTGTTTAGTTGCAAAGTTGTGCCCGACCCATCATGACCCCATGAACAACATTCTCGCAGGCTCTTCTGTCCTCCATCATCCCCTGGAGTCCACCCAAGCTCACACCCACTGCCCCAGTGACTCCATCAGCCACCTCATCCTCTACTATCCCCTTCTCCTTTTGCCGTCAATTGTTCCCAGAATCCCAGAATTGTTCTCCAATGAGTTGTTTCTTCTCATTAGGTGGCCAGATTATTTGAGTTTCATCTTCAGTATTTTTCCTTCTAAACAGCAGTCAGGGTTGATTTCCTTTCAGATTGACTAATAGTGTACAGTACCATGCTATATAATAGCCAAGTGGCCATTTCTTAGAGAAATGCTATTTCTTCCAAGAGAGCGGATGGAAGCAGGGAGTGGAAGGACAAACAGCAGAGCAGACAGAAGGAAACTGTGAGTGCCAAGTAGGAGTGAGGAAAAGGATGCCAGAAAAGGAATGGCTGGATCTGGGGAAGATGTGGCAAGAGAAAAATGACCCCACATGTTTATTGAGCACTAAAAGCATACATCCCTTCTATCTGTCAAGCACAGACACATATACTAAAGCACTAAGGAATCGTTTTTCTGTGGTGCTATTCCATGTGGCAAGCAGTAGCACCACACTCCGAAGGAGCTGTCTATGGTAGTGGCAGTGCCCTCAAAATAGTCAGTAGCATGGAGAGCTCCTTTAAAATTTAGAGTAAAATTTGTAGCAGAGAAATATTCCTGCTGACACTGGTGCCCACAGCTTCCACAGCAAAAAACTACTTCCTGGGTGAATATGCAATAAAGTAAGTGGAAATGAGCAGATATGTCTTTCCAACCTCATCAGTGTCTTCATCTTTAGAGTGTATATCACACACAGATACACAGAGGACATCATCATCACCACTGCATCTCAGCATTTGTGTGTGTAAAGGAACCCTCTGTCTCAAGCACTTTATACAGAAAACACAAAAGGATCAAGGAAGAACAGCACAATAGTTAAAGGTCTGTGGAATCTGGCTGTATGTTTAGTTTGTTTTTTGTTGAGTTGCAGAGGGGCTACAAAAATACCATACTTCCCCTGGATTGCCAAGTCAGTACAGGCTACTACGTACAGAATAAATTGTGAGCTTCAGCGCATGTACAATTACAGCACAAGTACAATTACGTAAATGTTCAAGTAACATTTGAGCCCTTTCCCCAGTTTTGTAGTTGGTGATGGCACCACTCTGGCACTGAAGAAAGGGAAGGACTCTGTAGAGTCCAGCTTCATATCTGTGACTGGCAAATATACAGCCCATGCCATGATCACACAGGCAAGGGATATGAAAATCACCATTTGGAAAGGGCCATAACATGGTGATGCAACACGTATTCCAAACTACAAATCAAAAGATGAACCTTTAGATAAACAAAAGCTTATACTCATGGAATGAAAGTTCATATTCAGATGGATGAATTTGTTGCTTTACAAGTGAGTATTGAATTCACTCAGGGTACATTTGTTTATCATTAGCAATAAGGATATCCTCATGTGGATAATCAGATTTGTCTACATAATGACACCATGGAAGAATGACAAAACTATGTCACATAGGAGGGCATATTATAATGCCACATGATCCTAGGAACAAAGGTGGTTAAAGCAAACAAGCTAACTAAAGCCCCAAACTTTCTTCCTCCTATGTTGATTTCCTGTGTGTGAATGTGGAGTGGATGGAAAATGCTGAAAACATCTTCCATGCATGCTGTGGAATACGTTCACTTTACAGCTACCCAAAGCACACACACACCTGCTAAAGAGAAATCCTCCCCTGAAAATCACCAAAGGGGAGTGGTGCTCTTCATGGTAAAACAATCTTTCCATTTCTGATCAGCAATAGTGAATATCAACAAATATTTCTTCAAAATGTTCTAGAGTCCAATAGCATGGAAATAAGAACTGACCCTCTCCCTAAGTTAGGACTGCATTTATTTATGTCATTTTCATACTGCTCAATGATTGCTTGATATGACTTATTGCATGGGCAATCATATCAGCCTCCAGACTCCAGTTCCCATTTGTGCCTCAGAATCCAAGGCCATTAAGGGCAAACTCAGGCCTTCCCATGCCTCACCTTGAAGTATACAGCAGTGCCTCTTCTCTGCCCCATGAATGTTTATTTCAAGTAGTACTAAGTGATACGCAGGTAGCAACAGAACCATCACCACAAAATGGTATTTGGTATTTTCACATGCTGAACTGATGAAGGACTGAGCCAACCAAAAGCAAGTGCTTTTCAGTCATGTGGTTTCAAGTAGGCTTCACAAACATCACTCACTTATCAAAATCAGTGGAACTTGGAACTGAGAAATCTGTACCATGCCTAGAAAATACTCCCATCTATGTGGCTGTAAGCCTTTTTATAAAGAAAAAGTACTGCACTAAGGTACAGTGTGAGGGATTACATGAAATAATAACTTTCTGAATATATTCTGTGTCATTCTTCTTATTCTTTGTAGTTCTTGGTAATACTTAATATTAAAAGAATATTGGGAGTTGGGTTTGGCAGTTGCTTTGAGCAAAATGAAGGAGAAATGTGACAGTCTAAGATGGTGGAAACTTGCTATGTATGAGCAGTCCTTTCACTGCATAACTAGTGAATGGATGAAAAGCAAGAGCCTGTATCTGTGTGAGTTGTAAAACTAAAAATGCTGACATGCAAGAAAAATGGCTGAAGGAGATCTTGCTTTATGATCACTGTGTAGCAGAAAATATGTTCCATACATAGCGACTGACTGGGAGGTGTCCTTTCTGCTCCCACTTTCTTATGTTGTTGCTCTGCTACAAGCCTGGGTATGATATTAAATTGGATAGAGACAAACAAGTTGAGATGTAGTCAGGGCAAGGCAGTTGTACTGTTAGCTGGGAGGGATGGAGGACAATTTTGTTTGGTTTGCCTATTAAGCATATTGACTTAATTTGCTCTTTCCAGACTAATATGCAAACTGGAACTTAGTTATCCCTGGACTGTACACTTCTCCAAATGTTTTGATGGAGTTCTTGACCCAAAGTGTTTGTACCAAAATGTCTTTTGCATATCCAACAGGACACTGCATACAAAAATAGAAGTATTTTTGTATTTCTTTTAAATGACAGGTTGGTGTGGAACAGGACACATTTATGGTTCAATATATGTGAAATATGCATATGTTGAAATATGTGTGACCAGAAATAGATTAATTCAGCCATCCCTACTGGTCAGTACTTTGTCGTCTGGACAGGTTCACACTCCTAAAATCACTGGTTTAAAGTCTGGGCTGCTATCGATCTCCCATTTTTATTAAAAACTCAGCTGATCCTTCTAGCTCAAAGCACCTTTTTTGAGCTTCAGCTGGGTTTTTTTATTTATTTTGATTGATTTCATATCCTGCCTTTCCACTACTGAAGGCAGCTAACAACAGCACAATATAAAGTAAAATAAAACATAATTAAAACACAAAAGTAAATCAATTTAAACACATCAGTAAAAAAGAAGAAGAAATAAAGCACACCCACTCCTTAAAACCTGCTATGGAAGCCAATAAAATATCTTTGATCACTAGCAGAAGAATAACAAAGATGGAGCTAACCCAGAAAGTGCTGGCTACAGGGTTACCTGAAAGGCTTGGCTACTGCTATCCATGCTCCAGTAACCTCCTATTTAGACTATTGAATACACTGTAAATCAGAGTGTCTTTAATTACAGGGATAATGACATGAATGTCTGGACTGAATGTGAATAATCTGTTGAAGAGAAATTAATTTTGGAGCAGAAGCTGGATTATCTGGTGTAGGAACCAATTTCAGTGACCTGGGCAATGGGGTGCATATTAATTTAAGGATTTGGACAGGATGATTTAAATGGGAATTTAATTTGCTTGTCTCTTGTAAAATTTAAATACTAGCAATTATTTCCAATTTCCATATATATGTATATGCAAATTTAATGTAGATCGGTGTCCTCTTTTTCAGTGGTGTATGCTCTCTCCTTTTTCCCAATGTGCAACTTTGCCACCTTACTATGCCTTGAAAGCCTCTGTTTTCTATATAAAATGAATAAAGGAACAATACTTTGGCATTATAGTCCCTTGTTTTTCATTGGACTATTTTCCCCATGCTTTAGGCTAATAGCTTGACATTTCCTTCTTGAGATTTCTTTCTCTGTAAAACTCTTTTTGCCCTATGTAAACAGAAGCTACATCAATGAAGAGGAGCAATTTGACTTGCAATGCGAAGGAGAATCAAAACGCGGAGTGTGATCAGATGCTTCATGTATGGTATATCCTGCTTGTAACAGCACATAATAGCCAAGATTGACTAAAATACCTAATGATCTGTTCAGATCAAAGACTATGTGAAAGTCATCTGTTCTCAGTGATGATTCTTCACATGCTGTCCTCGCTTCAGTCCCCAGTGCTTAAAGTCGCTCCATGATCAGACAGGTGGTTTTCATGGAAGCACTTGTAAATCATAAAATCAGCAAGGTAATTTCGGTAGAGTGGATGAGTTAAAGTGAAAGACCTTTGCTCAGGTGATAATTGCACGCTTCTGACCTAAGGCATTAGTCAAAGATTTCTGAGGGACAACCACTGGCACAGGCAATTATATTTAATAATACTTAATTACAGAATCATAAATATTTGAGATTGAAAAGACCCAGTAGGTCATCCAGTCCCTTCCCCTATCAGTGCAAAATTCCTTCCCATTGTACATTTGCTGTTATATTGGCTGCACACTAATGCAACTTCCTGTCATGAGAATTAGTTTTGAGTTCGTCTTCTGCCTAAATTTTCCATTCCTTAATTTCATCTTTCTAGCAGTACCTGTTCAGTCTGTGTTAAGCAATTTCCCATTGTCCCAAGTGTTTAAACCAATCAAATATTTGTAGATGGTTAGCGTGCTTCTCTTCAGATATCGCTTAGCCAAACTTTACATATTTATTTAGTTCTTTTAATCTTCCTTATAGGCAAATCCCTACTGCCCCGTAATTATTTTGTTGCTCTTCTTTGATCTTTCTTCTGGTTTCCATCTTTCTGAAAACGAGATTTGCATGCAGATGTAGGATTGTTTGTTTTGTTTTTTGGACATTTTAATGCTCTCACTGTGACCAGGGAACAAAGGCTGGTTGCAGCCTCCCATCCTCATCACAGAAACAGCTCTTTGGGTTTACAGGGCATTGTTTTTGCTTGGCTCTTAAAATCTGCAATGCTTCTGTTATTCTACAGTAAGATGAAGAAAGGGCCTTCCTAAAATTCTACCCTAGATCATCCTTTTATACCTAACTTCTTACTAACCCCTCTCAGAACACCAACTCTCTCCTCTGTAGCAAAGATATGTTTGAAACTTGAGAATGAAAGAAGGACTGTGCTTCAAAATAAGGCCTCTCTGTTCCAGTGTGTTGTTTCCCACAGTGGTCAGCCTAATGTCTCTGGAAATCTACAAGTGGGATATGCCTTTTCCTTCACCGCTGTGGATTCCCAGTCACCATTGTTCAGACACATGGTGCTTCTGATCATGCAGCTGGCAGTATTTTCATCATGACATTGACTATAATTTACCTTCCTTCCATTCACAGCAGGGCACACACATAGGATAAGGATTTGCAGGCAGTCTCCACTCCTGATGAAGTCCAGAGTCTGCATCTCTTCAGAGAGATCCCTGCATCAAGTACGCCCGAGCGCTTGTGTGCCTAAGCCTAGTCTCCAGTCCTTAAACTACTTTCCTGATCCAGTCCCCAATATTTTAGATTGACTTAGGTAGGAAGCCAAACTAACGGTTAGAACCATATCTAGATGAAAGAGGTGTTATGAGAGCATGGAGAAACAACTCCTGAGTGAAATCACTCTCCAAAAGGCACAGGGCCTATATACAGGACCCAATAGTGTGCTTTCTCTATCCTTCGATCTTTTTCCCAGTACTTGAAGAGAGTCAGTGCTGGCACAGTGGTTAACGTGTTGAATGGGGACTTGGGAGATATGAATTCTACCCCCCACTTGGCCATGAAGCTCACCAGCTGACTTTGGGGATAACCTAGTTCACAGGATAACGTGGAGATGGGGCCCAGCTTTCTTGCAATGCAGCATTTCCAGCCAGATGGCTCAGATCTTGGATGTGAGATCACTGGGTAGAAGGGGTAGAGGACTTGGTAGGCGACTCTGCAACGTCAAAGTTAGTGAGTAAGATAAATCAAACAGTGACAGAACCAAACCTTCTTGGGCATGGGTAGCAGATACTGTACAAGAAGGTGGTAGGAGAATAAATTCCTAGACCCAGCAAAGTGCCGTCAGGGCAAATGCATGTAGCAATTATATAAGATCTGATATTCCCATTGTTTGGTCTACAAGCATTTTTTGGTCCACAACCCTGAAGGTAGAGTCAAGTTTCGGGAGAAAAGAAAGGAAGAGGGACTTTGCAGAATCATTTTTTCACACGGGCAGAAGCAAATGTGACAGATCAGAGGGATTGCTACTTTGAGTTATGCAACTTGTCAACACCCTGTAACACAGCAAAAACTCTGTTGCACTTCAATAAAAGACAGTATTTTATGAGAGTTTTTTTTTTTAAATCTGGTGGAAAAGAAAAGTTGAAGGTGGGGGTGAGAGGACATGTTCATGGTAGCTTAAAAGAAGAGGATGATTATGTAAATAGCTCTGATTTCCTTGCAGGAAATAAGGTGGAAAACAAACATAATAAAATAAATATGCCCTGACTAACACAGAGTTTTGGGAGGGACATAATATTTAAATCATATATGCTGTCTCATGACTTTCAAGTTTGGTGAAATTCCAGCAAAAAATTACAGGTCCTTTCCCCTGTTAATTGTACATGTACTTTCCCCTTCACAACTACTTTGGTTCCTCCCACAGTACCTCGTAAAGCACAACAAGAAATGCAAGTTTGATGTTAACAAGCTCAATATTATGGGTGGGCAGCAGGAGGGACTATGGACAGAAGCCTTGTGGAATCACTTCTCTTCCCTGTTCCATTCTGCTTGTTTACTGTCTCCAGTTCAGAAAATGGTGGTAGTGAGGACAAGGAGCAGATGCCACTGCTGACATGCTCACTCAGGAAGAAGCCACTTGGAAATGTGGCTCAGGTTCCAGTTCCTGAGGTATTCACACAGCCTGTTGACTCACCAAAGTGCATTGCCAGCTAAGATAAGGCTTTGCAACTTGTATTCGGTATGCTGATATAGAAACAATGGATTCTTGAACAACTGCCTTCCTAGCATAAAATTATTTGAAAATATTTTTTCTAGGGTATTCTTGATCCATACTGGCTTCTTCTTCCCCTCTGATTAACTGCTTTGCTTTTAAAGGTCTTGGTTTAGCTCTTTTCCTCTGGATGGTTTGAGAGTTTAATGAACGATGTTGATTTTACAGCAACTTATTTATTCTGAGTCCACAACCTGAAAAATAAGCGGTAATGTATTCTATTATGTTAGATCATCGATCACTTAGATTACTGCTCACTGAAGAGGTTAAATCCAAATATTAGCAATGCACTGTCAGAAAACAGACATCTCCAGAGACTGGAAAAACCTTTGTTCAAATATGAAAATCTGTGAAAAAGGAAAAACAAGATAATGCAGGTGCAGGACTGATAAATTTGACATCTATAAGCATTTTACTCCAACAAAAGCTTTAAAGACATTCCTGGAGTTAACAATACATTTCAAAACATTTAAAAATATGTACATGGGAGCATTAGTATTCTGATTTTTCTTTTTCACAGCTTGTTGCAGCAGCCTTTTGCTAGGCTCAGACTGTGTTGTGCATGGCTCCCTCTATTGGGACAATACTATTAGTGCACCATTTTTAAAAAGTCTTGACCCACATTTGCTAGCACTGCAGATGAATAATATTCAGCACACATGTTGACTTCACTGACCCAAAATGTGTGTGTGGCACCATGCTTAGGGGATGGAATCTGTCATTTTTCTCAGCAATTCAGCTCAATATATTATTGAATAACTCCTCTCTCTTCTCCTACATCTGCAAGCATTTTTGGAACCTTCTGACCCTCTTTATTCCTCATTACAGATCTTTCATAAAAGGTTGATGGAGATGCAATTCACACAGTTAATACTATGATAATATCTCAATACACTGGCAGGTCTCTTAAATTAATAAATAAACTGCAGAAGCATGGGGCTCCATCCACTGCAGGCCGTGATAGCTACTTTCCTGGTCTGTCTGGAGTATACTTTGCACATCCAGCAGCAGCTCTTTCAACACGCTGCCATCCAATTGTTTTGGGTGAGAACTCACAGCGTTCCTGAACATTGGCAAAGTATTAATGGGAGCTGTAGTCAAAACACCCGAGGGCACTAGGTTGAGGGAGGTTGCACTAAAGAGAGGCCGCATGAGTAAGTGTCCCTGTGGTGAGTGATTTCTCTGCCAGCCATTATATGATAACAGGTGTCATGTTAAGCTCACAACTCACTTCCGCCAATGGCCTCTGGCAGCTGGAAGTGTAGGTTGGATACTCATGGCAATCCATTTGGTAAGGTGTCCTAGACCAAGGATGAAGAGTAAGTGCCAACCCAGGGGGTGCTGGATTCCTACTTACATCTGCTCTAGCCAATACAGCCAATGAAAAGGGATGGTGGGAGATAAAATCCAGCAAGATCTGGAGCAGACATGCAAAACTTCCTTCAGCCAAGCACCACACTGAATTTTGGCAAAGCTTTCTGGGTTCACTCTCCAGTAGTGTTGGGGCCAAAGGCTGCATGAGCAGTGTTAGAACACCAGCATACTGTCACTTAAAGCTCCTACTGCCTGGAGTTCACCCTTGGGAAATTGACAAACTATTGATTAGGGGAAAGTGGCTGAGGTCACAGGAAGGGAGTGCAGCCATCTGGGCCAGACTGGATTGCACCCCTAATCTGGAGGTCACACATTCTGCACTCCTGTTCTAGGCATGTTGGCCAAGGGAAGAAATCACATCCCATCTCTCTGTCGCATTCAAGCTATGTTTCATCTATGACGTTCCTGTCAAAACGATGTGTCAGGGCTTGCGCTAGAAACTTCAGCAGTCTCTGTGTATTGTTGTCATTTGCAAGGAGCTATCTAAAACTCAGAGCTGGAGTGACCTCATGGTTAGAGTGCCTGGCTGGAAGCCTAGAAACTCTGGGTTCTAGTCCACACTCAGTTATGAAGCTTTGAACCAGTCACAGACTCTCAGCCCAACCTAAAATGGAGCTATGTAAGCCCCCTTGGTTTCCTCACAAGAAGGAAAAGGCATAAATGCAATGTAATTCAGTGCCTGAAGATAGGTGTAGCTAAACTGTCCTGTCAGAAATAGGTGTGAGCTTCGGTTGGTGGCAGCTTGTGGCATTGCTGCTCCTTAGTTTCACAGTTTTCTTCTGTCTGCTCTTTACTCTTTCCTTCATTTAACTCCACAGCCCATGTTTCTTTATTGCATTCTTTTTGTTCTAATCAGCAACCAACTCAGTTTACTGGATGATAAAGAAACAGCCCTACAGTTGCTTCACTGTCCATTTTAAAGAGCACTGAGAATCTCCAGAACATCCTATGGTTGTTATCCCTACAGCTGAAACAGATATGTGTGCTGAGGGATCCCAATATTGCATTTAAAGATACAGGTATAAGTGTCTAGGCCTTCTAAATGTAACTGGAATGTGGCCTTTCAGTAGCTTATTGTAATTCCTCAGAGGCATAATTAGTTAGAGATAAGACACTCTTGTTTAAGTTCAGTACTGTAAAAGGGAACAGAAATTCAACTTCAGTGCTTAAGCACTGCAATCCTGTTTAATGGGGGTAAAAGGGCTGCCCAAGATGGAAGCTTACCTAGTAATGGCATTTTATTTGGCTTTCTGTAACCTTCCCAACAAGCTGAAGCTGCCTTGCCTTTTTTGTTTGTTTGTTTGTTTTGGTAGAAAGGCAGGGTTAAAATAAAAAAAATCAAAGAAATATTTCAAAGAAATGAATGGAAGAGCAGGCTGCAATCTTATACTCAGTTACTTGGGAGTAAGCATAACAAAACTCAATGGTGAGTATGTCTGAATACTCAGGTCTGAATACTCAGGCATAGGATTGCATTTTATTTCTAAAATGTATATGCTGACTTCATCCCCAAAGGATCTAAGGATTGTGTTCCCAACATTAAAATGATCAAGCAAACAAATGCATTATAAACAACAAAAAAAAACTGATACAAAAATGCTAAATAACTTTGTTTTAAATGCACACACACACACCCCAGGAACTGCGAGAAAGCCAGGTGATGACTTGGTTTGCACATCACAATACCCCAGGTTTTCATAGTAGTTACTGTTAATATCAGAAGCTTTTGTGAAACATTTTCCTTAGTAATATAATCTTGTACATGCTTATTCTGATAAAAACTCCACTGAATTCAATAGGATTTACTTCCAGGTAACCAAATCCAGTGTTGAATCCTAAATCAGATGAAGTTGTGGTTTATCTTCCCGGACCTTGTTTTGTGCAAATTTAGCATTCATGTGAACACTGTGCTGTGTTCATGCAGGGCTCTACACACATAGTAATTAATGCACAGAGGTCATGGGGAAGCCATTTGTAGACAGCTATGTCCACCATGTGTTCACTGAAAAGGAGTAAAGAAAAATTGGCCTTGAACCTGGGAGGATCTTTAGTGTTCAGAAGATACAGATCAGGCAGGTAGAGTTTGCAGTGATACCAGTTTTGGAGAGCACCTGCCAAGAGCTGACGGTTTATTTATTTATTTTTTAAAGAAGAGTTATGCCTCTTGTTTTTCAGCTGGAAACTCCTGTGTGCCAAGTTTAAAAGCCTCCTCTTCAAAGAAATTTAATTGCTGGCGTGGGTGAGGCAGGGCTTCCCCTGAGCCCACATTTGCTCTGGGCTTAGCTACAGAGGCAGTATTTGCAAACCTGTAACATGAAATGTGAAGGGCAGCTATCATTTCTTCTGCCATTTACCTGTTCTCCTGAAGCTGTCTAGGGATACTTCTTATCGCATTTACACATGAGTCAGAAAATTTCTACTTCAGATCTTATCTCTGACATGAATTCGGGAGGTGATTCATTGGAGAGCTATTATCAGCCCACTGCTGTTGATTTCCTGCTAAAGAAACAGTTAGGGTTTGAGCTCTGGATCACAGCCATGGCACTGAGAAGCCATGCTCTTATTCTCTCCCTTTGCACCATTTCACCCAATTCAAATTGTCCTCATCTCTACCGCCCCTACTGCTTTCCTATTAAGGAAAATATACAGGTGTACTGTAAATGATTTTCCCATCTGGAACAAACAGTAGCTGGAAGGTGATTTTGGTTGGGACAATCATATAGAAAGAAAGTATTCACACACAGACATACACACACAAACACACACACCCTAGTACTGTTATCCTGATCCTGTGTGCTCCTTTCCACCCACTGCCAGCGTGGGACCTTTGAAAAGAAATGAACAGAATGTTCAGAAGTAAGCGCCATGGAGTGCAAGAGGACTTACTCCCAGTTAAATGGACATAGGATTAAAACCTAAAATGTGTTGGCAGTGAGAAAGGTGGCTACTTTGGGCACATATTCTCAAAGGCTGGTGGCTGGCCTCCAGAATAATCAGAATCAGAAGGAGAAATGCATGAGGGGCTGGGGAAGTCGGGCTATTCCAAGACATCGAGATGAGAGAAGCAGAGATTCTTGTCTCAGGGCCAGACTTGCTGAGTGGGCAGGCTATCTCTGGGAGCAGCCAAGATGACTGTTGAGGGAGGGAACTTGAGCAGGGGAGTTTCTCAGACACAGGCAAGGCAGGCATGATTCTTGACTTTGTGAGGCATCGCCAGCAGAAAAGTCTGGCCCAATTAGAGGATTGGCATGCAGAGAGAAGGCATGTCCATTTTCAGAAGATCCTTCCCAAAGGGATGGGGACCAGGCATGCTCATAAGGAGAGTTCCTAGAAGTGAGTACTAGATTGGGTTCAACAAACTGCTCTGTGCATGCTCAGATTCATTCTGGGTATTGCGTGTTGGGAAAACACTTTGGTCAATATAGAACATTTTGCAAGAAGGATCTGTGGCTTTGAATGTGTAAAGGGGGGAACCAGATTTTACTCAGAGCTATTTTAGAGATAGTGTTCAGTGTTATGAATGGCTTTTTCAAAAAATTGGAGTGAAATCAGTAGTGGGTATAACATCCCATTGACATTGGAGCCACTAGCCTGCATTGCAGATTGCGGTTTCCTTATGGTTTCAGTTTGTTGTTCATCGTAAATCCTGGTTTCTTGCTTATGTCAGGCCATCTGTTACAACAAGCTAAATGGCCAGGTTCCTGATAGCTGTTTTGGCCCAGTGATTGGAAGAACTACACCTGGCAGACATCTGGTTTTAATAGGAGGGAGAGAGCGAAAAGCATGAGGGATTACAGCCACAAAGTGAATTCATTTTGTTCTCCAAAGATGTATACAAAGACTTTCATAACTTTCTTCTGCAAATTTTTGACCATTTTAATGTAATTCCGTAGAAAAGAGTTGCCTATGAAGGAAAAGCAAATTCTCATGGGTGGGGTCCCCTTCAAAGCAGAATAATATTCTCTTGACTGAAATATGAGGGATGCGTTTTTTAAATAGGTGGTGGGATGGAGAGCTTTCACAGGCCCAACCTGCCATGCCACCTCAGGTGAGATGGAACTATTTCTGCTACTGCCCTCCTGTCATCCTATCCTCCTATCATCTGGCTGGCTTTTTCCTTCTTGCTCCACCAGTTGGTGCAGCTGGTCATTTGTTCTTGCCTACCCGGCCACTCCTGCCTTGCGGTCCAGCTGCTACTGTGAGAGGCTGGCTGACCTCTCATGATAATTCAGCTGGTCATTTTCAGGATCCTTGTGGTTGGAACCCAAGGAGGGAGCAGTCAACCAAGCAGAAGTGAGCAGCTAGCTTGGCCAGTTGCCTGGGGAAGTGAGGAAAGGGCTGGCTAGGTAGGGTAGGCAGGTGGCAGCAGCTGCTGCCCATATTAAGAAGTAGCAGCTGGCAGTGCATCAAGCAGGTTGCTCTAGACAGCCTTGCCAGTCACACTTTCACTATGGCACATTCTGAAGGCTGGAGGTGGCAGGGAGGTGGAGTCAGCTGTCCTGCTAGCTCTTCCAACCCTGCCTCCTGATCCAATCACATCAATCCATATAACAGCAGAGCTGTTTCTGTGCAATTCCATTGTATGCTCACCTCTTCAGTCAACTGCAGCCTCCCCAGCTTCCGGTGCTTCCATTAAAGTCTAGGAATATATATCAGGATGTAACTCTTCCCATAGAACTTTTTCAAAGTAAAAAGCAAGGGCAGCTGGGATGGCTGCAGAGAGATGAGTAACAGAAATCAAACACATGCATGATACTGCCATTGGCTATCTCACAACTATAAGGTAAATTTCAATACTATTCCCAAAATGCATCCCAAAGAACTTATAAAGCATCCTAAGAATGATGCATGCATTAAAATGGAAGCCTGTTTCATAGAAAGCAAAATCTGGTGAAATCAGAGGAGGGATCTTGGCACTGCTGTATAAAAATATATAGTCTGTGCTAGCATGTGGTAAACAAACACAGGTTGAGGGCTGAGAGTGAAGAATGTAATGTATTACTTATTTAAAATTCTCAGGGTCTCCTTAACTTTTCTAGTATGCATGATTATATGAGTTTTAGAAAATAGCTTGGATAGTAAGCTGAAATTTAGATGAAGCTGGCATGCACATATATCAGCTGCTGGCTTAAAAACAACTACTGAACATTGCATTAGGAGCCCTGTACAAGTCTCATAGTGATTACTTGGTAGGTTGCCTCTTGAGTGGCAAATTAGAGCTCATTCAGCTAGAACTGTTGCAGTGATGCCTCTTCAGGGTTTGCGGGCCCGGATACTTGAAGTACATTACATATTTTCCCATAGACTCATGCTTTCTCATGGCTCAGTATTAGAGCAGCATGAAATCATCTGTTATGTGTTCACCTCAGTTCCATCTAACCTTGCACATTAATCTTCAACTATGCGTAGGTTTAATCAGTACCGCTACCGCTTAGATTGGAGTCTTATGCTGCTGCCACAATTTAGCAGAAAATGAACAAGTAACACTTATATAGAGTCTGAGTCTGCAGTCTGAACAAATCTGGTTTAGTTTTTGCTGAAATTTTTGCAGAAGAAAACTCACTAAGTTGGTTCTCTTTTGTTATGACCTGGCCCTAGACCTAGATGAGGTATGACAGTTTTTAGTTGGAAGTCTTGGAACTGATCCTGGGACCTTCTCCATGCAAAACATGTTTTTTACCAGTGAGCTATATGCCCTTACTGGATTCTCTTTTGGCATGTATAGCTTGCAAGGAAATCAACAAACAGCACACCCCCCAAGCAACACACACACTTACACACACACACACACACACACACACTACTGTAGAAAGTAGAATGATGCCTACCATTAAAGGAAATCTGGAAATAATTATATCGCTAGAACCAGATGTCACTAGGGAATTAGTAATAGCACAGAAATCATTTGTGGCACAAGACAAATGAAGGGTTGTTTCAGGCTTGCTCTCCTGGAGTCTGTGCCCTCTGTCCCATGGACGAAGGAGCACTTGTGTGCATCCCTATGCAATCTTTTTCTAGTTGAAGGATAGTCCAATAATAATTGCTAAAGCTTCTGTCAGGCACAGGCAAATTTTGTCTGATGATAAGCAATCTCTCTATAAACTCCACAGTAAGCCCCCATTCTTGAGCATGTACGTTTTTTTGGCCTAGAAGAAAGGACTCTGGACGGAGTTTACACTGTCATGTGTAAATAGGGACTAAGATATCTGCATGTCAGGATAGGAGCTTTTGGTGAGTCTGATTAGCAGAAGCTTCAGAAAAGGTAACAGGACCTTTCCTGAGCAATCCAGAGTAGCATTTTAGACTCACACTATGAGAAAGATGAGGTAAAACCAGCTTTTCTTAAGACACCAAGAACAATAAATGTGCATACTCCTTCTTCCTGTAAAGGAGGTCACAGAAGGACATAGCAGTTTCAGGGTCATGTGGCAGAAAAGGTGATACTTAAATCTTTGGGATTTTCTACATAAGGTTGGTAATCTGTTCATTCAATTGCAGAATTGAAATCTGAGCACTGCTGCTACCTTTTCTTCTCTTCCATCCTGTAACCTCTATGTGGCTGTGGTATAGTTCTTGTTACACACTCTCAAGTCTTCTCTGACTTAGGACAGCCCTCTGAATGAATGTCCTCCAAAATGCCCTGTCCTTGACAACCCTGCTCAGCTCCTGTAACTGTGGTACACTGCAACTATGCAAGCAGAAACAGTGTTTTCTTTAACTTGCAGAAATAATAAACCATTTTCTAGGCAGAAAAATATCAGTGAAAGTGCTACAGGCAGAAGTGAATCTGCAGGAACACTAAAATATTCTTTATGGAACTACACTTTGCCTTTAAGAGAGGCCTTACTAGAAATACTAACTGCATCAGCTTAATCTTCTGTTGGAATAAAAAAAAAGATAAACCTCTTTCCCACGCCACAGTGATCACAACTCTGCTATGGCTTTTCTACAGCTGCTATTTATAGAAGGGAGAAATGCACCTTGATTTCTTTAATGCCATGTCCACTTCAGCCCCAAGCTTCAAAACTGAGAAGCCATTTCAGCCTAAATGTAACCCAAACTCTAGCACAGGGCAAGGAACTTCTTGCATTCCAAGGGCCACATTCAGTTTCAAAGATTTTTTAGAGACAGCATTCCAGTGATGGATGGGACTGAAAGGAAAATGTTGGAGAAAGAATTACAAAACCAAACTAAACCAAAAATCAATATATTGTAGCTTAAAGCTCATACTAGATGGGTGTAGCATCCCAGTGTTTTCCAGTGGACTGAACTGGGCTTCTGGGCCTAAGGTTTCTCATCTCTGCACTTAGCACAGATGACTTAAAATGTTGACACAATGTGAGCTGCAAGAGCCATAGTTGCACAGACTGAAATTTCAACATTCAACAGATCCCCAGGGTTTAACAAGTGCTACAGTTGGTAATTTTAGACTCTGGACTTAAAGGTTGTAGGCACCTTTCTTTAGAGAGACACATGCATTACTTCAGTTGTACCTCAGTGCACAACTAACATTTCTATTCTCTTTCTACACCTCATTTCATGCCTTGCACCTGCTTCTATGTTCCTTATTTGTTAGAAAAAAAATTGTTTGCTAATTCTTAAACAAAGCTGTTTGCTAACTTTAAGACAAAACAAAATTGGACAGAACTCCAAGCACACAGTTTTGCATTATAAACTTTTTTAAGCAGCATTATGGCTACAGCAATAAACTGGACCTTGCTTCTGCAGCCCTCACCACCTGCAGAAATCACTCTGTTGATTTGGAGGTCCCCTCTGCTCCTGGACCCTGGGCTTTGGCCCCAAGATCCAGGCCTAGCTGCACCAATAGGTTTAACAACCTGAGGGCCAGTGTGGTATTGTGTGAAATGCTGGACTGGGAACCTGTAAAATCCAGGTTCTAGTTCCTACTCAGCTATGAAGCTCACTGGGTGACTTTGAGCCAGTATTGGACTCTCAGCCTAACCTTCCTTACAGGATTCTTGCTGTGAGGATAAAATGAAGCTAAATGTACCACTTTGGATTCCTCGCAAGCAGCAAAAAGGTAGGATATAGATGTAATATAACGATAATAGCAACAGGGAATAACCTTCACTATTGTGCTCTACTGCTGAGATACAGGTTATGGAGCACTGTTGAAGACCTAAGACCTAATGGACCTTCGTTGTTATGTAATTAAGCAACTCTTTTGCTAGTGTGGCTGTCTATTTTTACACACCATTGTGTGTGCCGTACACACCAGTATCTTACCATATGCTTATAAGCTCCTTAGAGCTGACCTCCCATAGTCACTACTAGTGCCACCACAGATTCACACTTGTTACAGTCATTCCTTGATTAGATACTTAATTTCCTTAATCAACCTGATGATCATGTAAAGCAAATAAGCAAGCTAAGGAATAGCTATTATCAGGAGATTAGTAATAATTTAAACAAAACCTGAGTCTGAAGCACATATTGAAAGATGAACATTGTTTTCTTATGTCAGGGATGAGATCTCATCAGATTGCTTAAAGGCACAATCCTCAGCATGTTTAGACAGAAAAAGGCCAACAACTTCCAGTATGTTGGCTGATGCATGCTTGGAACTATAGGACTTTTTTCTGTCTAAAGATGGATGGGATTGTACCCTAAAACAGGGATCTGGCAAGTGACTCTCTTACCTGGAACTACGTATAATGCACGTGGTGGTAAAGGGGAGGGATAATCTGAACTAACTATATTTAATTAGAATAAGCTGAAATGAGAATGGAAACAAGCAAGAGCAAAGCTTGCTATCTCAATGTAACACATAAGATAAAACATCAACAATATAAGAAAACTGAATAATTCCATTCTTGGCCATTTTACTTGTAAAGATTAACTGAAGATCTAAGCCTTGCATCATGCTGAGCTGATGCCTCTCTGTTTGCAGGATGGTTATTCCTACAGATTTCAAAGGACTAAATTGTCAAAATAGTCCAGTAGATGTGTGAAATCTAATCATTTTTGTACCGATTACAGCACCCTTCTATTTGAAATGGATTTTTGAATTTCAGGGGTTGGAATTGCGTCTTCGACCGTTGCTTGATTGTTTGTAGATATTGCAAATGCCTTTGGATCTAGGCAAAGCGCTAATGGCTTTAGGCAGGGTAATGGCCTTGCAGACGGGTTCTCTAGAGGGCTATATGTACTAGCCAATAAGTTTTGCTGTAAAATATGCTCTGCTAAATGGTGTTATCAGAAGGTGACAGTAGAGCCTAACTTCTCCTTGAATAGGTGACAATTCTGGTACTTTTGTTTGCATTAGTAATTTAGAAGCAGAATGGCACCATCTGGGAGCCATGAGAAGCCTGCTTTTCACATTACTTTTCCCCTTGTAAATGGCTTTCTGAAACTACTTTTGAAATGTAATGGGAAAAACAATTGTTATAGATATGGAAATTTCAACTAAAGGGCTTAGTATATGCCATGGTCTGCAAGGATACACCCCAGATCCTGTCTCAATGCCACTGCGCAGCTGGAGAGCATACGAAGTAACAGGCCTAGAATATCATGTGACTACTTCTGAGCACATTCAGAGTTCATTGCCTGTGCCAATGAGACAATCAGGATAAGGATAGGGCTTTTATATCCCAAGGAAAAACTGTTAGATATGCTTGATAGTCAATACCTCAGTGTTAAAAGGTTTTACCAACATGATATGTCTACAGGGAGCATAGGAGACATGGTGCTACTTTGGCTCTGGTTCTCTAGAAGAACACTCTCAAAAAGTGATTCTGGGGCAATTCTGCTCCACACACAGCCGCTGGCCCAAAGTTCAATTTTGTCCCCTGTGGAATTGCTGGGCGAAGTAATCCAAGGGAATCTGTTGGCAACATATAGGTACTGAGGGGGTGTCACACGGAGACCTGTTTTCCCCTGTGGAGGAAGGCAGGATGCATTTCAATGGAGCAAAACTCAGGGAACCAAGAAACAATTTGGATGCCAGGAAGTACTTCCTGACAGTTAGGACCCCAAGGGTGTGCAATGGGCTTCCACAATAGGCGGTTGAAGCCCAATCAGTGATGGAGTTCAAGGATAGGCTAGAAATGCGCATGTTAGGCATGTCATGAGCAGAGCCGGCTGGAGCCGGGGGTCAGATTAGATGGCCCAGGAGGCCCCTTCTAACTCACTCTGTTTCTATGTTTCTAAGTAATTCAGATGTTTGGGCTGAAGTGCTCTCAGTATGTAGCTGATACTCAGCTCTAGTTCTTATTTCCATCTAATGATCCTAAGGGGGTTACCAAGCTGGAATTTGGAAGGTAGTTTTGGGACACTGAGCAAACAAGCTGAGAAACAATCCAGATAAGAATTACAGACCTGAGCTGCATGACATGGCAGCCAACCATGGCTTGCCGTGTTATATGAATCCAGGAGTCTGGAGTTTGAAGGTGCAGTGGCCCCTGTTTGAGGATGAAACCCCTGTTTGAGTGAATAACCCCTCTTTGAGGGTGAGATAAGCCCTCTTCTCTGTGTTTGTACAATATGACAAGCCATGGCATGCTGGTCCCACATGGGCACCATGCCAAAATGGTGCCTATAGGCACCTGGCAGGATATGTTGCCCCTGCTAGAAAATTAACCCACAGTGGACTGGTGTGCCATGTGGACAAGGTCATTGTGTGTAGGGAGCTGGGACTCAGCCTGGTTTATCTCACAGGTTTGTTGGGAGAATAACATGGAGAGGAGTAGAATCTCGTAAAACACCTTAAATTCCTTAGAAGTCATTGAAAGGCTAGATAAAAAAAATATAACAATGAAGAAACACATATATAAACATGGATAGATGGAAACATCTGGTCTTAGATGGGGTTGCACTCCTCCTGAAAAACAAAGTGTACAGTCTGGAAGTGCTTCAGGGTTTAGCACTAATTGGAAAAGCTCAGGTGGTACTATTGGCCAGGTATTGGTCAGGTATACTTTTTACCAACATAGCTGGCATACCAGCTGTGACCCTGTCAGGAGCAGGGAAACCTTTGAAGTCAGTTTCTTCAATGAGAGAAGCAATAATGACAAGGAATGACAAATTTCCTTGGTCTTCAGCTTGTCCTTTATTACTTAAGGGCAACTAGGTGAAATGTCCATGAGTCTTTTTATCTCTGCATAGGTATAGGTATGTTTTCATGTGCGTGTTTTACTGGCTTGCCATTTTATAGCATGCCAGGAACTGTTTGAGGAAAAAAATGAGAACAGTTTTCAGTCCATTGTGTGGAAGAGAAAACAGTTGGGGACAGAGTAAAAGATTGGCTAAACCACTGACTGTGCCCAGCAGGGCCCTTGGCCCACCCCTTTGCCATGCCCCCCCCCCCCCCCTGCTTCAGTCTCCTGAAACACTCAGCATCTAGGAAGCAGGAGGTCTGCAGATCAGGGCATGTAGCTCCAGATCTTCTGACCTCCAGTTTCCTAAAAGTGACTGGAATGTGGCGGAAGACAACAGTAGCAGTAGCAATGGGGCAAAGGTAGCAATGGGGTATTCTAAGGGTTAGGAAGGGGCGATAAAGAAGGTAGTGGAGGATTCTGGAAGGGGAGGTCAACAAACAGATCCTATAGTGGGGGCATGAAAAGGGGGAACCCTGAAAATAAATGTACTGAGCCCAAATTAACATGCAACAATTACAGCCTCAGGCCTGAAAAGGGAAAAGATAGTTGTGCCCAATACACCAAAAAGATTGGCTACCTCTGTTTCAGCAATGGCCAAAATCATAGGACATTAAAGTTTAAGTATCTATCTCAACTAAGCTACTTCTATCCTACAACCCTCCCCCTAGCCTTAGATTGTCAATGAATCAAATTAGATTCAATATTTCTCTTTTTCCAGGTTCATAGGCCCAAAAAAAGCCCAGCTGCTTAAATCTGGTATCACTTTGCTGCTCCTTATATCCCCTTGATATAGATAAAGCTAATCCCTCCTGCCTCAAACTCTCATTGTTGGATATAAAGCAGAGTATATTGGGAAAATATGGCTGAATCAGTAAGTTGCTTTGGGGATATGCAACCATTGCTTGATAGAATAAATAATTCAAGGAGAAGGTATTTTCAACCACTTCAATTTCAGGAAAGTAGCATCCATCTAGGTATTATTATCATTGCAACTAAAAAAAACCGAGCATTTTCTATGGTTCATTAAATCTGTTTCACCCCCTGCATATTTGAGATACACTCTATTGCGCAGACTGTGATAATCAGCAAGCAAATTCATTTCAACCAGCAGTTTTCAAGAAGACTCTGATCAGTAACTTGGATGTCATTCAGAGAACCTGCCTGAAGTGTAATTCTAGATTTCCCAGTTTGTATGTCTGAATTATCTGCCAATTAATTATCAAAATAATTGCTGGAGCATTAAGATCTTAGCTCTTGGCTTCACTGTATTAAATCTTCCTAAATAACTTCTGCACATGTCTCTACTTTCAGAAAGGTCATTATATTCACATCGGTTTGCAGAAAATGAAAGTGTGCAGCTAGGTTTGAGTGTCCTAATAAACTATGGTTTAGTGTGATGGGAATGAACCTAGGCAAGCCTCAGTTTCTACAATCCCATCTCCTTCCTCCCTTCCAGAACTGCAAGGCAGAACTTAGAAGCTTTTGCTTTTATTTTTTATTAATTACAACTTGTCAAAATCTGTCTGATTTAAGCATTGTTAATCTTAATAATGCTTAATCTAAATTACAGTTTTCTTAAAAGAAGATAGGTTCAAACTATGGGTTATGAAGTTGATTGCTTCAACAAGCCATAGTTAAAATTAACTATGCTTCATTAATTCATTCATTCATTCATTCAATTTCTAACCCACCCCATTAGCCATAAGGCTTCTGGGTGAATTACAGATGGAGAAAAATACACAATACAAATACTTTAGCATTCAGAAGTAATGCTGAGCTCTGGTTATTTGAAATGAAAGGGAAAGTATATGAAATGCTCATATCTGAAACGGTGGAAAGGTGGGGAGGAGAAAAAAGAAGCCTGAGTCCCACCTAAGCTCAGTCACAAAATGACAAATTATAGCACATTGTGTGATCAAGTTGCAATCAATATGTTACATCATATGGACAGTTTGCTTATTTCAGTACTAGCTAAAGATACAGTAAATGTACCGGTGCAGAATTGATGGAAGTTCTAGTACTTTAGTATTGCTTTAAGAAATGTTGTGGATAGGATTATGCTCATGATCCACAGAATCTGGTCCTTTTCTGTTTGTCAGACTTTTCTTTTGCTCAGCCCATGCTTAAGAAATGAGCCAAGTCAAGAAGTTCCCAAGTGCTTGTAGAATTCCTGTTGCACAACCTTCTTCCACAGCAGATGCAGTACAAACGAAGGCTGCAAGTCATGTGTGTGGAAGAAGAATGGTGCTCATGTAGTATTCACTTGGGCTTACCTCTTGATACCAACATGAGCATGCAGTGTGCCCTCCAGGAAGTAGGACTCACAGCTGTGAGAAAGCAGGCCAGAGTCTGGGGACCTGAGCCCAGGAAATCCAGTGGATTACCCACACATCCCTAGTTGTGGATATCTCATCTGCAGTTGCTGTTTTTACACACCATCAAATCATCTCCAGCATCAGGTGACCCCATGACTGAGTCCAAAGTGGACATGTTCTTGACAGCCCTGCTCAGTTCTTACTAACTGAAGGCTGTGGCTTCCTATATGAAATTGATCCATCTCCATCCTTGATGGAAAGATCCATATTTGATCTTTCTTTTCATCTTCTGTCTCTTTTTCCCATATGCATTACCTTTATAAAACTTTGAAACTTAATCTATGGAACTCCTTGCTACAGTATTTAATACAGTTCTCATGGAGAATCCACACTTAGGGAAAGCTCCCCTGCCCCTGCAAACTATAAAACCTTTCAGAACTGTTACGAAAATAAATTTCCACCATCTTACAGTAACTCATTAGTCCGGGACTGATGGCATAAGAATTGACAGTACTAGTAGAGACAGGCTTCTAAATGGAACAAAAAGATGTTTATTAAGAGGATCATTTACACAAAGGAACAAAAGGTCTTTATTGATCTAAGAGCCTCTTATAAAGAAGGTACATTTAAGCAGAGTCTTCCCCAGGTGAATAAGTTCTCAGTTACTTTTCCCTCAGAGCAAATTTTCCTAATCTTCAGCCTCAGCTAATTACTCATAGCCAGGAACAGATGCTATGCAGCAGTCTCCCAGTGCCTCAAGCGCTTCCTGCTGCTTCTGGGTTCCAGGATGATTCATGCATTTCAAGGATTGTTTGCTGAAACTCCCTCTGGTCAGACCTCTGCTCAAAACCTTCTGGCACAAGCTTCTGCTGTCTCCTTGAAGCTTCATCGCAGCTTCCTACCACTGCTTCCTGCAAGTCTGGTCTCTAGGTCTTCTCCCAGTGGGGTTCTCTTAGGCAGGAAGACTTGCTAGCTTTTCTGCTCTGAGCTATACTCCTCCAAATAGCTCCAGTTGCGCCTGTCCATGACTTCCTGACCCTAATAAGTAAGTAAAATATCCTGACCAGAACCTTTGATCAATCATGTTCTTTATGGATCTTCTGACACCCAATTTCATTTGTTCACCACTGGACCAATCCAAATGATGTGTTGCTATTTGTTTGTCACTTATATAAACAAAGGCAACTTCTTCCCCAAGTCAGCTGAAGCCTCTCTTCCATAACAGCTGTAACCAAGGCATCCAAAATTGCTTTATGACCAAAATAGATTGTCAGAACCTGGTTTCCAGTCTGTTACTGTAACCCTGCCAAAACTGGGCTAGCACAGGTCATATATTGTGGAATTTAAGTTTCTTTCCCCTTTGCAACTCTTAAAATAAAATTTGGCAGTCAAAGTATTCAGACATGGTATTTTATCATGAGTTGTGGAAATAAATAACTCGCAGTATGTATTTAACAAACAGCAAATGTCCAAATCCTTTGGTAACTCTTCAAAAGGATACACTGCATACAAACAGAAGAGTGAAGGAAGCCTCACAAGAGAAACAAACAAAAATGCTCTAGAACATTTCAGCCCCAATAAAAGTCCTCCTCTCCCTAGAATGCTCCTCTTGCTGATACTGCAGTTTGGACCAAAAAGTTAGGAACAATCTGCATAAGTAAATCTCAGGCTTTAGGCTCTCTCCAGTATATGGTGCTTCCTTTCTGCTGGCAGAATTGACTGAAGTATTCAGTTACAGAGGGCAATTTTTTATCGAAGTGCATCAGTAGCAAGATGGGGCAGGGAAGCTATGCAGGAAAAGAAGCACAGGAATCAAAAGCTTCGACAAATTTCATATTTCAATTCCAGAATTAATGTTCAAAATGTCCCTAGCTCAACTGAAATTTAGCATGTGTGGAACGCAGGGCAGAGCAGTGAGACAACAGGGAAATCCTCTGATCCCTGCATTTTTCAAATATAATATAGCGGACTTGTGCTCCCTTAGACTGCCAGGCTGAAGAATATCTGAGAGGATAGCTTGGGGTGTGCAATGAGAAAAGAAATCTGTTAGAAACAGCTTTTGTGGCATCTCCTTTCCCCTCTCACTTCCCACTGAAGATATATGCAGACATCGCATAGCAAGATATATAAAGAAAACCCCCACATCTATTTATGAACTAGATGATACAAAAGAGGCAGATGTGCTCAGTGCTTCTTTTGCGTCAGTTCTCTTTGGCAGGGAAGAGCTATAGCTTCTTCGAGGGTGAGTCATTCTCTCCCTTTCTCAGCCACACTTCCAATTTATAAAATGGAAGCATAAAAAAACAAACCCCCTTCTAGAGTATCCAAAGATTTGTTTTTGGTCTCTTATAGGTCTATGCATCCTGAGCGACAGAAATTAATCAAATGAGTCAGATTTCACTGAACAACACACCTATGTTAGATATGGAAGATGGCCTGTTTTCTGGATAGCTAAAGACAAGATATCACATTTTTTTGTTCTAAATTATGCCAAATTGATAGAAACACGATCACTGAAAATAAGAGATCCACAGCAGATATTTGGTAATTCATGCTAGCAGATTGTCGCATTGGATTTCAGCAAGGGACAGCCATGGCTACAAAGCAGTTCTATTATTTGCAACTGTTCGACCACCATGACAAAGAGAGATTCTTAGGTAAACTCTCTGTGTTATTTATTCCTATGTCTGCAGAAGCAGTCTGTGCAAAATGTATTTAGATGACTTCATCGGGATTTCACACAGGTAGCTTGGTTTACAGTGACCTAATCGGATTATGGATGCAATGCATAACCTCCAAAGCAGGAAGGTTCTATGGCATACATAAGGATTGGCCTGATCAGAGGTGACAGTGGGAATTCCCTTGCTCGAGCCTGCCAGGAGTGGAACCCTGCCATGATCTCCACTTTCTGATCAGAGAAAGCTGCGTACAATGAGGACGCTGGAAAAGTCTCCCCTCTCCCTGCACTTAGGCAAGCCCCAGTGTGTCTCACCACTGCTGCTAACTGATCTGATATCAGAAATAGCAGCAGGGAAGCAAAGGGGACTCAGCCACTTCACCTTCATGCACGGAAGCCTATTGCATGAGAAAGAGGCAGGGTATGTGAAGACATTCCAGAACAAGCACTCTTTTTCACCCCATCAGAAGAACAGGGAGGGGGCAGTCCAGCTCAGCTTCAGTGCATGTTAGGGTTCACTAACAAGAAAGCTTGGTCCCCAGCTGACGATCCGGTCCTCCTCCCACAAATAGTTCTGCAATCCTGCTCTAAAACAGTGTATACATTTTATTATAGGCACTGCATTGTTAATATAATTATATACTGTTACATTCTATCACTACTGTTAACAATCCTGTTGCTGCAGCTACTGCTAAACATGTTTGCAGGAAAGAGAAGCCATGTATGTACAAGTACAAGTATTGTTAGCCAGGACATTTGAACTGTTGTTCTTGTTACAGCAAAGAATGGCCCTGAAGAGGAAAAAAAAAAGGTAGCATGTTGCAAATACAGCATCCGATTTCATAAGACTACATTAAGTGGTAATGAGATCATGCACCCTGCTCAGTATAAAATCTCAGGGCAAACTGAAGGAACAGGTTTCCTAAAGATTCCCTTTTGCTTTTTTATTATCTCAATAGCTTTTTCCAAACCCGGTACAAGGAACTGCATGCTTACTGTAGGCCTTTTGATGAGCCTTGAGAGATGTATTGTATAAGAATAATTCCGTCTAATATAAGCAGAGGTTCTCTTATCACAACAGTGCATGACAATTTTTATTTAAAATGTATTGCTCCATATTTGCCATATTATGATAGCACAGGCCTGTATGACCTCTTCACTTCTCCCTCGTTTTTCTTATACGATGTTGCTTCTGGCTCTTGAAGGAACCGTTGTTTGATAAGAGTACATAAAAACAGGATAAAATTTTAGCAGTAATAAATGTGCATTTCAGACTGAAATATTTATTTTGTTTATGCTGCTCTTGACCTTCGAATGTGGTAGATCAAGGCAAAATATATACAATGGTAAAGATGCACGTTTAATTATGAACACTCCCTATCTAAATATGTTCTGACAAAATGACTGTTAGGATAGATGAGGAACTAAAGCTGAGAAATAATTAGTTGACCAAAAACACTAATGCTTTCGATGAGAGTTTTTCCTATATATAAGTTTTTGGTTCACTAATCCTATTTAGGTGTGCTTTGTGTAGCCCATATGATCAGAAGTAATTAGTGTAGGCCAGTGGATGTATCTAGCAGTTCAGATGGCTGGGGCAGCCCAACCATTAGGCAGAGTGAGGCACGACCTTTGGGCAGCAAATGCTTGGAGTTGTGGGAGACGGCTATAGCCTGTGTGCCATGTGCCCCTTAAATTTGTGTGCTGCCTCCAGATGCAGCAGAGGCCGATGTGGTATTGATTCATCTGCTAGTCCTGTTGGCATTTGTACCAGGCATGAAAGTTCATGCCAACTCGTCCCAGATTTTGGACCGGTCCTGACAGATGCTATATGGGGATTTACTTCAGTTAGTAGTGAAGAAAGCACAGGAAGGGCAGTCTTGGCAGTCTTCTTATGCTGCCAGTCTATGCTCTATCTAAAATAATTGATCTTAATATATTAATGATGGAACACATTCCTATTTCCATACCCTCAACTTATAATCCAAAGAAAGGCTGTACATGAGAAAATCCCCCATCTATAATTGGACCTTGGCTTACTGGATTTGGGCATGGTAATGAAGAGAGAACTGCTACAGTAAAGGGAACATAAAGGGCAGCTCTGCACATTTTATTCCTCCATGTAAATATTTCAAATTTGGAAGCCAGGAGGACTGTACAAGGTTGCATTTAATTAACTGAGCAATATAATTATATATTTTTCAAAAAATTCTCACTTCTATATTTTTATGTCTTTGACACTCAGATTACATTTACAATGTTTAAAATTCCATTGTTGTTTTTCTGAGCCATGCTATTAGACCAGCAAGAGCTATGCATTTATGCTGTGTTACCAACACATATGATAATTACTTACTGATGTCAAAATTAACAGTTTCCAAGGAAATACTTCTGCACCCTTATTATTAGTTCACTAATTGCCTACCTAGTTTAGACTTTGTATGGCACTTCATAATATATTCCACCCTCTTTACAACACCCTTCAGCATGGCTAAGTGCTTGCAAAGCTGTAAAAAGGTCTTGTTATTTTTAATGAGGTCAAGGGTATTTTATATAGAACTTTAATGCTGTGCAGCATTCCAATACCTCGGAATTATGGAGCTGTATTTAACTAAACAGTCTATAAAGGTGGTCTCTATTATCAAGCCAATTAATAAAAATATGATAATATTGAGGAAAAACAAGTCAACAGACACAAACTATAAACAAGTAGGCAGATAATATAAAAGAAATGCAACCCAAAAATGGCCCTTTACTTTTGGAGTATTGATTCTTAGTATGATTCATATGCAGAACAAATTAGCAGTGGAGAAAAGTACATTATGTCTGTATATACAGCTTACATGATTATGTATTATTAAATATAAGTGTCTTTAATAGTAATTTCTATGTTTTACTCATCTTGCCCTGTTATGCATAGTAGCTTTGGGAATAGGAGACATGATCCAATGTTGTCAGTGCATGACGTTAGTGACATTGCACTGGCATAAACGATCCCTAGCACAATGTCATTAGCACTTGCCAAGCAAAGGGGGAAAACAGTGGCTTGTTGCCGAACTACAATGGCATATCAAATAGCAGTTTCTTGCTTTTGCCTAGCAGGTATTAATGATGTGTTGCTGTTACATTACATGAGCACGGAATCATTACTGCTAGCTAATGCTATTACAGCACTGGATACTACCCAAGCAAACAAATATTTTGCTCTCCTATTTCTTCTTCCATCTATGTGTTCTTTCTCTGGGCAATGTCCAATTCTACTACTTCCTTTATGTAGAGCAGGCCCAAATCTGATTTATTACAGGCACACAAGAGCCATTGTACAAAACTAGCAGTAACATTATTAATATAAGAATATCCTTTGCCTTTTACTTCTCTAACATTTGCCGTAAAGTGACACAACTCTGGAGAACAAGATGTGCAGGTCAGAGAAAGGGTGGAGGAGGATAGCAGTCCCTTTATGTACCATTTAATAAAACATATGAGTGCATAGGAATTTGAGTTGATAGGAGAAATTTTACCCTGGCCATTTCTTGTAGAAAATTATGGAGTGTGTGTGTATATTGGGGAGGGGTGGGGGAGGTCCTGCTAGCCAGGTATTGAAAGCATTAATCCCACATTCCCATCTTTTCTTTAGCTGTGGTAGTTGTCTGTGACAAGTCACAGCATGGTTTTGAAATAAGAAAAACAGAGTTAAATTGCTGCTGATTTTCATATTAATAGAAGAAATCATCCCAGAAAGAAAAGGTTAATTTGAATAGAATCATTCATGTCTCAGTTGTTAATTTGTGGCCAACTCCTATGCTTAAAGGCAGATGTGATAATATGAATTTTAGACCAATATTGTAATTTAATATAATAATAGCTTTGATTTAAATTCATTTAAATATTAAGATTCTGGTTCTGGAAAAGTTGACAGTTGTCAACATCTAAAAGACCCTTAATTATTACTGCACTTAGTAATGCAATGTAACTTTGCAAATGCTGATTCTGATTGAAATAATGGAAAGAGATTCTGTTGCGGGTATTAATAGGAGCTACAATATCCGCCTCACTGCCACCATTTGCCACTGAAACAGATGACCCCTCCCGAATGTGAATGTCACAGTCTTCCTTATGAGTGTCTGTGTTCTATCATTTTCTGCCTGCCTTAATCTTTCTCATGATAGCATGCATAAAATAGAAGAGAGCAAGCACTGATTGACAATATATTTTGGATAATGATGTTGATTTATCATTAATCAAGCGCTGTTATATTTTAAATACTTTATCACAGTATTCCTCACTATAACCTTGTAAGATAAACCAGTACTACTCTCCCCATTTTGCAAGGAAGTGGTTGACTAAAGGCCCACATGAGAATTCATCATAGATGTGAGGTATGAGGCACAAACTTCCTGTTTTTCTGCTCAAACCCTAAGTCCTGCTGAAAACAGTGGGGCACACTCCAAGGATGTCTACACATTTATTGCACTGTAAATGTATAGAAGGGAACAGACGGGTGCTTGCAAGAGTTTGCCTGCATAGCCATATTCCACTGACATATCAACTTGCTAATGGAACACATAGTCAGCTGTCAAGTGTTTGCCTCAGAGAAAAGCTAACAAATTATTTAAATGAAGAAATTTTAAAAAATCCACAAAGGAGAAAATTTCAGGTTTTGAGAAAGTGCCACATTGCAAGAATGCACTGAATACCAAATTTAGGAATAGTCATACCTATTGAGATACAATTGATATTCTTTTGTCAGAAATAAGGTCATATCTAATGAATAATAAGCCTTGCACAACTGTACTTGCTCTTACTGTGGCTGAATCAAATACCTGGGAAAACAGAGATGTTATCATTTCATCAAAATTTGCATTTCCCCTCAGTTTTTGTATTTTGTCCTGGTAGTTCACAATTTGCGACAGCAACATTTTGGTCATTCAAAATTAAACATTGTAAAGAAATATTACATTGTATCAAGTATATATTAAATATAGATAAAGTCTTACAATTGTTTCCTAAAATTAAGAAAAAACATTGAAATACAAGGTTGTAATTCTAAGTGAGAAACTTTGTGTCTGTGTCACCACTTTGAGTGTTAAGAGCATAAAAAGAGCTGTACTGACGACGTAGTCTTATAGGCAGCAAATTTCTCTTGGTTGGCTATTGGCTGAGTGCCTTTGAGAAACATACACACCAAAGCCATTATTCAGACCATTGTGTTTTGACACCATGTCTGCAAAAGTTAATGTAGTGTAATCTTCATGCTACCAGAGAACTGAGCAGACTGAAGATATAGGAAGCAGGTTGAATAGGAGCTGAAAAATCCAAGAACGGAGATCTTAGGAGGGAAGATATGGGTACACAATAAATTTGTGCAGAATCTAGAGACGTGGGGGCTCCGCTTCTGATGAATATGAATGAGAAAATCAGGATGGAATTTAAAATACTGTACTTATTTAAATCTATCCATCACATATTCAACTATAAGTATCAAACATAATTTTCTGCGAAATGTAATAGAACAAACATAATATAATAGAACAAACTTGTAAGGGATAGGAACATTTAAATTAAGCTTCCCTTGAATCATGAAAATTTCAAATGAAGAGCTAACTCTAACTTTTGTGATTGCTCCCCCTCCATTCTTTATGTCCAGGAAATGTGTGCATTCAGTCTCTGCACTGAAGTATTGTAAAACATGCTCTATTTTAAGGAATTAGACCCATTAAAGTAGTATGATAGATAACAAATTATGATAATATTAGGATTGCTAGTCTACTATCAAAGAAAGTAGAATCCTACCACCATGCCAGATTCTTCATCCTGCTTTGCATAGAATCTGTCACCTTAAAGCAAAACTGTCAGACAGTTTAAACAGAAAGGAAATATCAGGCCATTGATAGGTAGTTCTAAACAATAATGTCTGGCTCTGCATCCAAGATACTGTTTGAGCAACATTTTCCATGTGGAGTCGTTATTACACAATGTCACAGTTAGTTGATCAGTCGTGATGTGTAACTTGGCATTCTAACATCAAATCATGTTTTACAAAATGTTACTGAGTTTGGTTGCCAAGAATTTTAAGCAATGCACATTGTTTCACCACAAATGCTTCCTGATATGATTTATTTATTCCTTGTATTTGTCTCTGGTTCAAAGAGAAACCATTCCACAAACAGAAAAGGCAAGGCGTAATGGCTGGGATCCAGAGAGCAACTTTAGGTGTGCCCAAGGGCTTATTCATACCAGGTAGAATTAGTGACATTTTCCTCCTTTTAACAATTTACCTCATTTCACATTTTGACCCCTGCCTTCCCCTGCTATTGGCAAGCTGGTGTCTTGACTTCTGCTGGGACTTGCAGAACAAATTTTGGGTTCTTTAGATCTTAGTCAGTCCTTCATTCAGAGATGCATAGGCTAAGAAAAGATGACAACGCAGCTATACCGCTGTGTCTGGGAAACATGGCTTCTCTTGGGCCAACAAGCATCTCTGTCTCTACACAATTAAACAAAAGAGGTCATAGCAATAGTTAGGATTTCCTTTAACAATACTGCCATCATATTGAGATTGTGCTGACCTCTTGGGGCACCTGCTGACCCTACAATTCTGCTGCTTCAGAAAGCTGTGGGTCAGGTGGTCAATAAATGATCTGAAGTCATAGGTTGCCATAGCTTTGCTGTAAGCTCTAATTCTTAGACCATCTTCTTTTGAATTACAAAAAAATGACCAACATCTGTTCTGGAAGGAGAGGGCCATTTTGGAAGAATGGATATTTTTTCTGGCTGCTTCTTCCTTCTATCCTCTGGGAAGAATGACATCAAGTTCTGTGCATGAAAGAAGACTGGCAGTTTAGAAATAGGCAGACTGGAAAGGGAGCACATTTTAAAATGTTGGCTTTCCCTCTAGAATGCTTGTGGGCAAAAAGTGAACGTAAGAGCATTGAATGTTGTACCTAATTCTCTGCTTAGCCTGCACATCTGTAAATGAGTGCAAGCATGAGAGAACACTCTAAGCACAATGACAACCATGTGAGGTAGGTTGGGCTGAACATCTATGACTGGCCCAAAGTCACCCAGTTGATTCCATGGCTGACTGGGGACTAGAACCCAGATTGTGTGAGTCCCAGACCCACGTTCTTAACCACTACACCACACTGGCTCACATTTTAGAGGAACAAAACCTGCACATTAATTGCAAGGGGACATTTAATGGGACATCCAGTTTGGTCCTCAGCCCTCTTGTCTTTGCCATAATTCTCAGTTACATCTTTAATTGCTCTGTTTAATTGAACTTGAAGTTCCATCTACTTTATCATTTTGTCTCCCAAAGAATAGAATGAAATCTGCCCTCATTATCCTCTTCACAGACACTGAAACTGACAATTAACATAAGTTAGATGAAACTTGCTAGGAGGGTTGGAGAATTTTGAGAATATTCTTTCCTCCCAAAAAGAAGCTAACGATATCAAGTGTGACTAGTGTGGAGCAACCCCAGTTCTGTGATGTTAAAGTTAAACGAGTTGTATAAGTTTTGTCTGGAGAAAAGATGATTTAAGAGATGCTACGATAACCATCTTCAAGTATTTGTAGAAGTGTCACATAGATGATGGAGCGACTTTGTTTTCTGCTGTTTCAGAGCATAGGGACAGAACAAGTGGGCCCTAATTGTAAGAAAGCGGTTTTCAGCCAAGCATTGGGAAGAACTTTCTGACAGTCTGGATCAACAAATCTGTCAATCTCAGGCTCGCTCATTTCCTCATATTTCCAATGTTGGGTCTGTTCAGTCTTTTTCTGCATCAGTTTGCAAAATGCTCCCCCACCCTTACAAAATTGCACAAAAATTTCCATGGATTTTGTATGCATTCTCTTAATATAAAAATGCCTGTAGGCATTTCTGTCTAATGTCTGCATCTTGGTCAAGCAGGTTGGGTATGTTATGTTATTTATTTATCACATTTCTGTACCATCCAATTGTCAAAGCTCTCTGAAAAGTTCACAACAATTAAAAACATAAAATGCAACATAAAATGCACCATGAAAATGTGAAGTTTAAAACTTTGGGATAAAATAAATGTAAAAGACAAAATAAAATCTTGTTCCTGTACAAAGACTTATTATATAAGGAAGTATTTAGAACAGTAAAGACTGTTGACAAAAAGTCCTTGGAAAATGTCCTCTCCTGATTCTGGAAGTGCACGAGGGAGCCTTTCTATGTAGTTTACTCCCCAATGCAGGTGTCTATTTTCATTAATAGACATGTGCACTTTCCCTTCTATGGATTTTTTCCTCGGGGGATTTCATCAAAGCACTGTGGATAACCAAGCAGAGCAGCATTTTAGTTTGTAAATTGGTTCAGGAACTGCAAATTAGGTAGACTTGCATTCATATCAGCCAAACAGCTGTTTCCTGTCCCTGCATGATGGCATTGGACTGCTTGGAAGATGTACACTTCTTCCTTACAGGTTGTAAAGGCTCTATGATGCTGTATCAGAAATGCTGTACCAGTGGAACTCTATCAGTCAGGGGTTGGACTAAATGACCTTTGAGGTCCCTCATTCTCATGTCTGTATTGACACAGTGACAGCCCAGGACTTTAGTGTGCAGAACTATGTGCAGGTTTTCAACACTGCTACTTGTGTACAATGCTAGGAAAAATGTATCCAGTTTTTGTCTGTACTCCATGCTTTCCATGTTGAACAAGAATGGGAGCAAGTGTTCCAAAAGGACTGATGTATGGTCACCATTAATAAAAGCAGCATATGTTTCAGGAAGTGTATTATTGCATTATGACAATACATAAATTTTCCATTTCATATAGTTTCCATTAAGTTCTGCTTCCTTGAGAGACATTAATGAACATATTTGCACATTTTGGAAAGAGCCATATAAATCACTACAAAGTATTTTAAAAGTAGGTGTCTTTGTCATAGCAAAAACTGAACTATTGGCTGATCTATAGCTTAGTAATCCAATTTAGCATGGCCACTTTAGCACAAAGCACCACATTCCTTATCGCAGATTGATGGAAAAGGAGTTTTTGATAGTAAAACTGACTGTATTTCTGTTTTAGGTTACACTTAAATGTTTAACAGCAATGCTGCAGGCAGAGATGACTTAGAGATTCCACCTCAATTTGGTATATTCCATCATCAGAATTTAAAGCAGAGTGGTTAAAAGAGAGAGCAAGAGAGATCCCCATTCTTCTGTGAAAATGAAATGGGCAATCACTATGTATATATAACATAAATTTGTTAAACCAAAAGTTAAAGATTCACAAATGGAATTATGCTGCAGCACATACACTTTTAAAAGTGCTAAAGTTTAACTATTCATTCAAACTACCCCATTTCTTTTTTTAAAGGAGCAATTTTGAAATACCTTAGAGTAAATAATCCTTCAAATGATATGTAAACAAAACTATGCTCAGAATGGTGGGGAAAACCTATGGGCAAAAACAGAAAATAGATGTGGAGATGCACAGCCTAACACAGGAGGAGTAGACAGGAAACTAAAGCTGATTCTGACACAGGGGGACATAGTGGTTACAAAGAATGCTGAGCCAAAGAGCCCCTGCCAACCTTATCACTCTTTCTGCAGGATGTGATGTTGGGAGAGGCATTGTGTGGATTTAGGAGAGAAGCAAAGAAGGGCAGCGTTTGTCCCGCTTACCACCAGCACCATTCATACTCCAGTGTGGGCATCATTTCTTTGTGCTTCCTAGTTCTCTCATATCCAGAAAATGCCATAGATAGGTCCGCCTGGTGCCGTCGTTATTTGTTTTTCGGTGCCAGGCTAAGACCTTTTTATTTAAAACTTATTTCAAGTGTTGATTTATTATGTAGGATTTTTTTTAAAAAATTAAGCTGGGATGCACCGGGTTTTAATATTTTTAGTGTATAATTTTTGTATGATTGTGTATGTTTTTGTTTTTGTTGTGAGCCGCCCCGAGGCTTTGTTGCGATGGGGGCGGCATAGAAATGTTTTAAATAAATAAATAAATAAATAAATAAATAGATAGATAGATAGATAGATAGTGAAGGCAGTCCTGTGGTTGAATGAAAACTGGGGAAGCAAGCAGTTCTTTCTGTCATCACTGTAGAAAGACACTAGGAAGTATTGAAGAATGGTCCTCAGCAGCAGAAGACAAGATCATTGTTGTCATCAGGACTACATGCATAAGCAGCACTCGCAGAAATGGTGAGGGGACATGATTTTGCAGAACTTTGTATTAACCTCCCCTCACCCCAATATATTTTTTCAAGCTCTAGTTGCAACTGCCAAATGAAGGAAAATGAGTAATTTCCATGCCTTGTTTGTCTTTCCATTTTCACATTTTCCGAATTCATGGACAGTGTGAGTATTTTCCATGGTTAAAGATGTATTATGTCTTTTCATATATTTAAATGCAAATATAATTCACTGACATTCCTGTTTCTTCTCATCTTGTAAAGTCATAATTGGTTCCCAGGAAATGCTGTTGCCGTCCATGTGCAAGCAAAGGGGGTTGCAGGAACTGAATAGTACTGATGGATATATAATGGCAGGGAAAATTGGTAGCACAGACAATGCTGAACTGAACAATGAATATAAAACTAGGGATGGTGGGTGAGAACTTGAAATGTTACAGTACTTGAGTGGAAATGAACTACAGGTCAATGCCCATATTCACCATAGGTGGATCTTCATGTGATGGAGGAGCAAGATTACACCTTTCTCTCCCTACTACAATCCAGAAAGGAGCTTCATTAAGGGAAAGAAGAGAGTGCCCAACTTACTTTCCAGGGTGAAAATCATCATCCTGGATTAAAGTTCAACGACATGTAACATTTTCTTGAACAGCTCAGTAACATGTAACAAGTACCTCAGATAACTATTCAAGCTATTTATTCAGATTCACATAATTATTCAATCATTTGTCTGAGGATTTCTGAGTACAAATTAATACTCAATTACAGTCACTCTTAAATCTTTGATACTGAGATACAAGTGTGAATCAGTTTAGTTTCTTTTTAAACTACACATGCTAGCAGAGAGAGTGACAGACAGGAAGACAATAAGGTAGATTCTGGATTTCAACAAGTCTGTATTCTTTCTGAATATATGGTATACTGATTAAGAGTATTAGACTGGGACTTAGGGAATTGGGTCCTACCCACCACTCATTCATTAAGTTCATTGGATGACTTTTCATCAGTCTTTGTCTTAGTCTAACCTACCTCAGAATTTTTGTAGTGACCATAAAATGGAGAACCTTGTAAGTCACCTTGGTTTCCTTACAAGAGAAGCAAGCTGGAGTATAAATGTAATATAATAATTTGCTGTCATTTATCTCTAGAACACACAAAGCTTCCCAACCTTACTATTTTCAGAGTACTTCATAATTATGTCCCTAAGGCTGATCTTTTGACCCTTGGCCAAAAATAAACTCAGTCTAGCTGAAGTACTAAGTTACCATCATTCCTTGACCAGGGTTTTCATACAGCACCAGAATGACTTTAGTGGATCTACAGGGATTAGTTTGTGAGGCTAAAGATGTCCCCACTTTGGATACTGAAAAATCATAGTAGTAGATATTTTTCTGTCCCTTTCACCTTCCATTCTTTGTCCATTTGTTTAGAAAATTAAGTTCCTTCCTACAGCAAGAATCTAAAAGCAGAAAATGAGGCATAATGGCGAAGACTGGGTTCCCGTGAATGGGTGTGAGATGTCTGTTTAATGTATTCACCTGAAACATAAGATGTCCTTACTTGTCCATTCATCTCTCATAGTTGTTTCTTGGTCTTTTAGTTTTCAACTTTGTCAAGTAATGATACCACTCATGTTTAAAAGAAATGTAGAAGAGACCTAAAATGACTCATGTGCAACACGTATTATGCAGACTTCTCTAAAGTGCTTTTCCCATTGAATCTCCAGGGACCCTTGGGTCACTCACTGCAATGAACTGGACGTAACTAGAATGCATTTTAGAGAAACTCCTCTTTGCAAATGGGTTGCCTGTGTGTGATTATGGTTAGCTCTATTTTGTGCAAAATTTTAACTAAACATATTATTTTGACAGCTATAAAGCAGAGATGAAGCTTTTCAAACTTTTTCTTTACTTTTAATTTTAAGTATGCAGATGATTCCTACAACTGAAGAAATTACCTTAGCTGAATCACTTATGCTCAGAAATGCCTCTGTGGGTTTGTTTGCATGTTTGTTTATTTATTGCTTTTATTATAGTTATATCCTGCCTTTTTTCCACTTACAAGAAACCCAAGGGCCCTATTCCTTTGCATTTTACCTCACAATAACCCTGTTAGGCTGGGAGTGAGTGACTGGCCCAGAGTCATTCAACAAGCTGCATGGCCAAGTGGGGACAGGAAACCTGGATGTCCGGAGTCCCGGTGTAGCACACCATCCATGACACACACTCGCAATTGGCTTTAGCTATTATAGATATGTCCTTAGAAGTTAAAATTAGTCAGTAGATCTAAAAACCCAGGTCTCCATGGTCTGAGATAAGCATCTTCACCAGCCTTCTACCAAATTTTAAGAGATACTTATGATTAAACTTGGTCACCCTGTATTTCTAGCATGACGATCCATTCTGGGTTCTGTGGTCATTCTTCAGTTTCCAGCATGATAACCCATTCTCTTTTCTTCAGCAGTGATATGGAACGACAGGCATGGGGGGAAGGGAGAATTCTGCCCTTCTTGGGGGCCCTCCCAGGAAACCAGCCGTGTCTCCTTCCCCTCACCTCAGTCCCTTTACCTAATCACCAATCATGAGGTCCTATTCTGTCTGCAGATGTCCCCCAATTTTAAAAGGTTGAAAGATGTCACCTCAAGAGTTTCAAAGTTAAAATATGTTCATGGTTTTGATATTTTGGCCCTCCTTTTTGCCCTTTGGACCTGCCCACAACCGGAATGCAGACCCCAAGATCTGATCTGAAATGGAATTCAACCTTCAGCCAAAAAGAATTTCAGCACCTGTGTGCAGCAGGGTGTTCAGATGCTAGAAGCCTCACTGTTATACCACATTTCAATAATTCAAGAGTGCTGTCAGCACAGATAACACATCTCGCCACTGCCACAGGACAAGTCAGGAGGGGACTGCCTTGGCAGTTTAGGCTATTCTTCTAGAGTTTCAATGGTGACACAGCATGTGATTGGAGCAGTGTTGCTCACAGAAAGGTGAGCCAATAGCCTTTCCCCCTGCGTGTTTTGCTAGGATAGAGACAGAGATCTCTCTGTTGGATGGACATGGCCCTCCATAACTAGATCATCCAGAGTTTGATTCTTTAATCTGACAACTCCAGCCTTTCAATCATGGGAACTTGCCACTCTTTTGAGAAATGCCAATATCCCAGGGTTATCCTTTCCAATGATCAAAACGTTCCACAGGTTCTCAAAAAGGGGCCAGTGGGCCAGAGTGGAAGGGGTCTGTGGAAGGAGATGTGCTAACTTTGCTGCAGGCAAGGGCCACTAAGAAGGGCAAAGTTTTTGAAGTAGAGGGGCGGAGTCATATAGGAACTTTGACAATTGTCAGTGCAGCAGTTCTGTCAATCTGTGAGACTGTGAACTCATTTCCACAGGGAAATTTCCGTTACCCTTAGCTTTATTTGGCTTTTATACAATTGGGATAATAACACTTTACAGAGCCCAGGCTTCTGTCCTGTGACTCTCACAGTGGGTTGGATATCACTGTTATTTACTGAACTTCAAGCCCTGGCAGTTCAGGAAGGTTTCCTATGATGCCATTTTCTTCTTTGGGGAACACAACTATGGAGAACCTTTTATGCTTCTGAAGGTATTTTAAGATAAAAGTTTAGTCACTATCCCTTTGGTGTATTGTTTTCATCAGGAATGCACAACCCGAAACCAGCTCTGCACCTCTCAGATTTTAATGTGAGTCTTCCAATGGGGCTAACCTTCTTTCCATTCTCTCATTCTATATATTTGTATTACTAGTACTACTCCTACTCCTACTACTATTTTCATGAATGCCATATATATAATGTAAGCTGCCCTAAATATATCTTCATCATTTATATGAAAAATATGGTTCTTCTTTCTCACATATAACACCTAGACCTAACGTTTGTTTTTCAGCTCAAGGAAAAGGTCCAACTTTCATTCATCAGATTGATAGGCACCTTAGGAGATATAAATTGAACATATACATTCAACACATGAATTTCATTCTGCCACTGTACAGGGATAAGAACTGTTCATTCAGCATCATGTTGTCTACAGCATTTAGACCTCTTACATAAGGCATCACATGAAAAGAACTGAGAGGTGGGTCAATGATCAACTCAGGTGGTGAGGCAAAGATCTGAGCCTTGGGTAAAAGAAATAACACCCGTCTTGGTTACCTGTCACAGGACTGATCATACAAAACTGCTTGGGAACAGAGGCATTGTGAGGCTTCTAAAAGATTCAGGAGCAATATTTCTATTGATTTCCACAGAAGTCCTCACGAGCTTAATTGTGGAAGGGGAAATTTGAGGGCAACTTTACATAGGAGTAACCCTTCCCTTACCAACCATGATAACCCTGGAAATCCTGTTCCTAACCCTCCAAGAATGGCAGCTAAGCTAAAGAAAATCCTCCTATTGTCACTAATAGATTCCACACACACACCCCGCCCTAAGCCTAATTGCCATGCCACTCCTGTGCATGGCAATTATTCTAAGAAAAACCCTTCTATTAGCACCAGTGGTCCCTTAGGTCTCTGGGGAGTACATCCAGGGCTGTGAGAAATAGATTCTGAGGCAGGACTCAATAAGCCCAGGCACTGCTGTGCCCCTACTTGGAATCAAGGTAATGAGAGACTTAGAAATGTTCATTGACTGAACTAAAGTACTGATGCTCATGGTAAAATGCCGTAACAAAGTACTGTCACCTGTGCTTGATCATTCATCAAGACCATGTTTTATCTTACTAGGAGAAACCAAAAAAGTTAATCTTTAATCAAAACAATGAGAATGGAGAATTTAAAAGCTAATTACCTGGCCTGATGGAAATGTATTTGATCATGTGGTCATCTTTGAAAAGTTCTATGAAGAAATGCTCAAATCTAATCCTGCCCCCAAATGCTAGTGTAATTTTTAAAAGATACATTGTGAATTCTAACTATCCCCAGGTAAATCTTGAAAGCTATGCATGAGTAGCACAGTTCCCAGGCAGCAGTGAATTATGCATAATCTCTTTTTAAACCAGTTTCATTTTTGTCATGAATATTCATACCAAAGAGCTCAATTAGAATTCCCTAAACAGTAGGTGACTCAACAGCAAATTCAGGGATGAAGAATTGCTGAAACAGTTTATTATTACTCACAAATATACATTAGCACACACATAGAACAAATGTCAACCTGTTAAAGTGCAAATGCAAGTTTGGTATACATTTATTTTAATCACAACTCCTTAGCAATCATTCCGTAGAGGCTGCATATGGCAAGAGGCACTGCAGGTATCAGTTTTAGAGGTGCCTCTAAGGTTCTTAAGTGTACATCAAAATATAGAAGTAACCTGTGTTTACAAAAGCATGCATTATTCAGATGCATGGCTACAGAAACCTTTGAGTTTATACTCACTCAGATTCTAGTTTGCCTTTGTCTGAATGTGCAACGTAGTCCTGGGGGGTTGACTAAGGCTTAAAACTTCCATTATTTTGTGAGGGAAATATAAGACCTCACTAGCAAAAGAAGACAAACTCACATTACAAAATATGTCTCCTCTGTGAAGTGACCTGACTGCAAGTCATATAAATGGATCTCAGAGACTGGATTAATAACTGTTAATGACCCCATGTGAGGGCAGGGACTGGATTAATAAGTGGTAATGACCCCATGTACAGTAGTTACTGAGTAAGTTTGTCATGCTTTAACACCCTCCTGCCAGAACAGCCCTGGAACTTCAGGACACCTTGACTATGGACCTTGTCACTAGTTGCAAGAAGAAGGGGAAGCCAAAGAATGCTGAGTTCATCCCAAAAGCAATGCTCTGGTATTTAAGGAACTAAGCACCTGGCCTCAGCCCATTTCCCTGTTTCGGGCCTACTAGGATCACCCCTAGGAACAAAGGTGGCAGCAGATCCATACAGAAGCTTAGAGCCAGGGATGCAGAAGCTGCACATCAGGTATCTTTGACCCCTACTTGAAAGGACTAAACATGTTATGGATCCTGCTAACAAGAGAAGACACCTGCATCCCTTATATAACTACTCAGGTGGGCCGTAGTACATCTTTTTTCACTGTTTTCTGTGCTAAGCAGTGCTCCTGCTAATCCGACCTACTCTGGTTCTTGAATCTTGGAACAATTCCTGATAAAGCTAGGAGCTGACTATTTTAGCAGGGATGGTGGGAATAGGACAAATGTTCTCTCCCAGGTGAAAAGTTCCAGGTTATGTCTGAACTATCAGAAAGACATGGTCTATCACTTCCTTTTCCCTTTCCAATGATATGTCTAATATACTAGAAAGACTTTCCTAAAGAGGGAACAGACTTCCAGGGGGTTAGAAGTAGGACATGATTATAAAAAAATATAGAAGATTACGTTGATGATGACAAATTATCTTCTATGGTCTTCTTATGGTCTTATCTCAATAATGCTTTCCTGTATACATTACACTCAGAACAGTTCACAAGAAAACATGACAGAACAAGAAACATTTAAGTACATTGGCATCCATAATATTTTCAGATAAAAAAATTCAAACTGAAATTGGTTCATATAAACACAGAGTTTATAAAATGACTTCAATATCAAGACAATTAATTGATGATTCATTATTATCAGAAAGAGAGTAACAAGGGGTGGCATAGAAATGTTATAATAATAATAATAATAATAATAATAATAATAATAATAATAATACTATCAACCCTTTCTGCCATGCATTAAACAACAGCAAAAAAAACAACATTAAAAGTAAGGGAGTCTTGGAGCCACATACACTAGCTTTTCCCATCCCATCATTATTTGTTACAAAAATGCTTCTCTACCATCTGTGCATTCAGACACCTTAAGAAAGGTCTCTCCATAGCCCTTCTTGTGTGGAGGATTCTTCACTCATACATCAGTATGTGGAGAGCTCTTCCCTGGGCCGTCTGAATGTACAGTTAGTGGGGAACGATTGGTGTTGTGGGTGCAGTGGCAGAGGGTGGACCTGGTGATCTTATTCAGGTGGATCCAAGAAGGGGAAGGGATCAACCACCATTTGTGTTCCTTTTCAGGCAGCACAATATCTTCGCATGGAACTCCACATGAACTTGAAGATAGGAAATAGACCTTATATTGTTTGTGTGCATAACCAAGAGAATGCGAGAACCAGTGTTTCGTGGAAAGTTTTTAGTCAGGAAGCTCTATGAAGTTTCATTTCATTGCATCTGTGATGAATACAAACCTGTACATTTGTAGGCTGTTTTCTAATGATACAATAACTCACTTCCAGCAAACAACGGATATGTTAGGATGTTTGTGGTATGACAAATAAGTGCTGTGGAAAGCTTAATTTTAATATGTAGCATTTGGCTTTAAAAGAATGAAGTTCATTCATGGTATAGGTTGAATAATCGAAGTATATTCCTCAGGTCACTTCACAGAAGGCTATTTCCTGCAAGCACTCCATTTCCAGTGGTATCTGTGATGATGAGTGACATTTAAAGGGCAGAAAATTGCCGCATACCCAACTACATAAACTGGTAATGTTTAAAATGGAGGAATATTGAGATTGTTGATGCCACTCTGGGGTAAAGAGATACAGAAAGGAAGTACTCCATTTTAATAATATGATGCAATTAATCATCAGCTTAATTATTCTAAATGAACACAGTTCCTGGCTAGCAGGAATGAGCAAGCAGTCTTTCTCCATCTGCGCCCTAACTCTGAAATTCTCCTGACCCAGGAGATCCACTTGGCTCTTTCCCTGATGGCATTCCACCCAGGTCGAGCATTTTCTTGTTCTGGCAAGTTGTTTGCCTGTCAGAAGCTTAAGTATTGTACACCTGGCCTCTGGATATGAATAATACAATCCACTGTTCTGTTTTTTGTTTGCAATTTGATTCCTCTGAATTTTTTGAGTTGTTGATTTTGTGTTGATAAGCATCTTAGTTCAACTACTACTAGTGACTGCTCAGAGATTTGTGTATTATTGAAACCCACTTGCTGTAACCTGTACCACTCTTCATTCCCCTAGGACAATTCTGTGCTTGAGAACAATAGCAGCTTCATGCAAATACATTTGCCTCTGTGTGTCTGCTGGGCTTTTGTGCACTTGTATCCCCATTCATTTTTCAACAGAAGAAATCCATCAACATGCAGAAAAGAATGTTTGTATGATTGGCTCTTTCCACTGAAATCAATGGGGAAGCTTTTCCAGATGTCAGTCCTAGGCCAGGAAAGGCCCACAGGAGTCAACACCTGTAACCAGATTATAACCATAACAGGGTTCTTGAATACATTAGACAAGAAGCTCCACATTTTTGAAAAAAGCAAGACTAGAAAGCCAGGATCCATATGCTCCTATGCTTGATATCAAATATTTCAACTTCAGCAACAATAGCACAGACTTACTTGTCTTGTCTCATGATAATCACTACTTACATGGCATTTTACAAACTAACTAATGGACAGAGTCTTACAATCTAAATGTTTATTTTATCTAAACTCTCCCCGGTGTTCTGTCATTCAAACCAGATTTATTAGCTTTAATAAAGTTGCTATATCATGCACTCTCATACCATACCTGCAAAATATTGGAAGCAGGTAGGATAGCCGGGTGTTCTGCTTTAAATAGGGCACTCCCTTGTTTAGTCCAAATCAGGTTAAAAGATTAAGAACTTTAAAAAGAGAGGTCAAGGGCATTGAAATTGCCTATTATCAATTAGCACTGAATTAAAAGGTTGAGACAGAGTGCAAGTTTCTGAGCAGGTCTTTCCCATCATGGTGAGGTGCTTTTGTAGTGTACACATAGTTTTTCTTTTTACCTAGCAGTTACAATGGAGGACAGGGGAGCAATGAGACACATAGATCAGAGAAAGGTAAGAGCAGTGTTGTGACAAAGCTCCATGGAATCTATCCCTCTAAAGTTCACAGACTTCCTCTTTTGCTTGGATCTATTTTAAAAGATGACATGAAATGAGAGTAAGCCCACAAACACTCACAGAATGAAAGTCGCAGACACCTTCTTCTACATCATGTGCAGCACAAATAAATGCTTCTGCACATGATGCAGAAGACAGATGCCTGAGCAAACTTTATATGGGGCTTGATCTCCCTGTTGATCAAGCATCATGTGAAGGCTGACCACCTTCACCAGAAATTCAACTCACAGCTTTGACAAAGCAGAGTAGAGTCTGGGAAACCAAGCCTGGGGAGTTCAATGGATTCCCACCTCCAAAATAGTTTCCTCACACATCCCTACGTAAGAGCAATAGAAGGTAGGTTTTGTTTTAGTTGGGGGTGAATAATGAAGTGTAAAGTGAAAGGATTCATAGTGGAACTAAATTTTAAGTTGGTGTTATTTGTTTGACTGAAAATGCATGCATTTGAAAGAACGATCATATGAGGATTTGGGAAGTTCTTCCAGAAAGTCTGTCTGCCTGCCTGTCTGTCTCTCTCTCTCTCTCTCTCTCTCTCTCTCTCTTCCTCTTCTCTCCTCCCCTTCCCCCTTTCCCCTTCCCCTCCTTTTTTGGCTAGAGATTTATGTGCAGTTTGGTTGGAAAGCCCTCTATGTAAATTCTTTAACTCCAAGAAAACTTTTTTGCCCAAATCCTGAGGTGCATTCTCCACTTTTGGAAATTCTTAGATGGTCTTACAGATTTGTACTCCCTGAAACAGAAACACATTGAGTCTGAAGTGTAAGGAAAATCCCAGTTGAATAATAATTGTGGGGCTGTTCCTATCAGAATCGTTTAAGGTTCCATATTATTCTTATTAATTTACTACATGCAATAGGCTGGATTGCTTGATGATTTCTCCGAACATTCTTCTACATGTTGTTCAGAGCAGAAGCTAAGGAGAGATCATGCCCCTTTTCCCCCACTCAGCTGATGTGTCTGCCCCCCTACTAACACCTTTGGAATTTTACATGCTACTGTGTGGGTAAGACATAAAATCAATACTACTTCTTACATTGGACAGTCATCTGAATGGAATTTTGTAACTTAGTGTCCTGTAATAGCAAGGGATTGGACCCAATGGCCTTCTGGCCTTTTCAACTCTAGTACTCTATGATTCTATGTATAAGTTCACTGCAGATTTATTTTCTGGGAAATCTGTCATGCAGTCTGGGACTACACATATTGAATCTGCATATAGTCATTACTTCATTTCCATAGTGTCCAATAGCCAAAGCTATCTGGATGGTTCACAAAAATTGAAACCTTAAATATCTCACAAAACATGATATTCAACATTTAAAACATCAAAGAAGAAAAGAACTCGCGGTAAACATCTCCAGCAGGGCAAAGATGTGAGAAGGTAATAGTATTTCAAAACAAATAGCGCATGTGCTTTTTAAATGTATTTATGTCCCACACATAATGCCCAGTGCTGTAAAGAGAAGGGCAGGAGAACCTGGGAAGCAAAGCATTCTCTTGCTCTAACTCCTGTTTCCGAACATGCACTGGGGAGCACCAGACAAATTACATCTGGAGGACTGATTTGTCATTGCTGCATATTGCCTTGTATTCCAGGTATTTGAAACTCTCTGGCTATCTTTAAAATGGATTACAGTCTCTTTGCATTCTCAGAGTTATTCTATGAAAACAGAAGCACTCCATTCCTTTTACTTGCACAAACAGAATGATGGCTAATACATATTAAAAATTAAATTATATGTGATTGATGATTTTATGAAGAGGATGTATTATAATCTCAGCATGCAGATGGCACGGTCTGCCAGCAGAGTTTGCAAAGTTAGTCATAAGGATTCTACATCCCAACATGGGAGGTTTTATCAGCCTAGAGCAATGAAAATAGTTAAGAAAATACCAAAAAGAGCTTTTTAGGCTTCTTAGATTTCATAGGGCAGGGGGAAATCTCATTAATTTTGCTGCTATGGGAGATGATCAGTGCCCTTTTTCACTATGAAAGTTAATTTGTAAACAAATCTTTATGTAAGAAGTTATTGGTTAGTGGCCAGTGGGTGCTTCTATAAATTAATTTAATGATACATAATTTGCCTGTGCTGTAGAAAAGCTGCTTGGTAGAACTGTGATGACCAACTGTGCAATTTCCTTCATTTTATTTGTGACTTTTAGAACATGGATAGGTTAAAAAAAACCCTTGGTAGTAATTTGTTGAATACAAGGGCAGATACACATTGAATTTGCAGACCAACAACATTCTTTTAGTGAGTTTAATATCCCTGAGTCATCTTTGAAATGAAAATAAGGTTAGGGAAATCCCAGGCACAATACATAGCAACAAAATCCTACAGCATTTGTAGAATTTTTATTGTGGAAATATTTTCTTGGGCAAGAAAAATGAAATTTTAAGTGCAGACTAGCAAAATAAGAGTCTCAGCATAGAGTTTATGAATAGTTCTGTGATTCTTCCTTTGAAAAATTGAAAAAACCTTGGAACAGGAAGTGCTAGACTGTGGTTCAGATGCACTGGGGTCTATTCCCACTCCCTGGATGCCTTTGGACTCAATGACTTTCAGCCTAACCTACCGCACATCCTTGTTGTTAGGACAGACTGGAGAGGAGAATTCTGTATGCTGCCTTAGGTTCCATGCAGGGAAAAGACAAGATATAGATATAAAGAGTAGATGCAATAATACTTAACCCACCTTTCATTCCTTTTTAATATAAGTCATGTGGAGACACCCCTGGCTAACATTTAACATTCCTGGGAGAGAATTTGGGATCCATGTAGCTGTCTTATATTTTTAATCCTTTAAGTAAGAAAGCAAAAACAACAGAATATGGGGAAGGAATGATCTTGCACTGATAAATGACCAGAACAAAAATATATACTTCATACCTGCCAACTTTTCCTACACCCAGATGAAGCCTGCCCAGATGTTTTAGGTTATAACAAATGCTGAGGGAAAAGGAGCATATGACTATAAAATGCGATATGAATCTTAAACCAGGGATGGAAGATACTTATAGGTATACTTGTTCCTGTTCTTTTCAATTGCAAAGCAAATATGGATTCCTCGCCAAACTGACTTTCAAACTGATGCTTGCAGACCGGGTAGAAATTAATTTAGGTTGCATTTTATTACAAACCAACCTAATTCATAATTCCCAAACTAATAAGTGAACAGAAATGCAATTAACCTTCCAATTCAAGGTGTTGGTAATGACCTATAAAGCCCTAAACGGCTTGGGTCCTGGTTACCTGAAGGAGCGCTTACATCCATACATGCCCAGCCGCCCCTTGAGATCAGCAGGAGAGGCCCTTCTCCGGGAACCCTCTGTGAAAGAAATTAGGAGGGTGGGTACTCGGAGGAGGGCTTTCTCTGCGGTGGCACCTAAGTTATGGAAAGCGCTCCCCAGAGAGGTCCGCCTAGCGCCGTCGTTATTTGCTTTTCGGCGCCAGGCGAAGACCTTTTTATTTAAGCGGCATTTTAACTGTTAGTATTATTTGATCTTATCTGGCCAGGGCAGCTTATTTTATATTGGGTTTTTTTTGGATTTTTAATGTTTATATTTATTGTTATTTATATTATAATTACTTTTATTTATTGTTGTAAGCCGCCCCGAGGCTTCGGCGAATGGGGCGGCATAAAAATGTTTTAATAAATAAAATAAATAAATAAATAAAATTTTTGCATTCTCCCAGTTTTGTTGTGCCGTTCTCTGATCAAACAATGCACACGCACATCTGTACATTAGGAGAAATGTATACAAAAGGAACACATGGATTTTCATTCATAATTTCTCAACATGTGCAAAATTTGCAAACAGAACTGAATGAGCTTGTGCTTTAAAAACTTTGCAAGCACCATGCATCCCTACAGCTATAGCTGCTCATCCACATAAAAATGGCACCCTTTTATTGGAGGAAAATTCAATTCAAGTGTAGATATATGCTATACTAACCCCTTGGGTTGAATGAGTGTTTACCCAAAGAAAAGCAAAAGCCAATGACTCATTGCAAGAAAGGAAGGGAGGATGGCAATTTCCCAAGGGACTGAAAAACGTTTAAGAGCAGTTGTCTGGAGGAAGCAAGGAACCAAACTTAGTCATGCCAGCATGCTGGACGTATATCTTTTGGCTCTAATAGTCCTAACCATAAGAAAAATGGTTCCTCATTGGTCAAGAAAAATGAAAATTCATACAATGGCCAGCATATATCATATTTCTTTTGTTATTGCCGCAGCTTGCACTTGTTTCCTGAAATTTATAGATTTCTGCTAATTTTGCTTGTTTCCAGACAAGCTGAAGGAAACATATTTCCCCTCCTAGAAAACAAAGTAGGATAATTACTGCTGGTGCTACAGCTGAGACTATGTCATTTTAGTTTCTGTTCTTTTAAAATGTTGTGTCCAGCACAAGGATATACACCAGCTGAAGTTTTCACTCATTGAGCAAAATCATTTGTTCCTGTCTAGGGGCTAACTTTAGATCAAAGTGACCTTGAGGCATGTTTTCTTTCTGCTAGACAAAACTGGGTGGTGTAGGAAGGGAGAAATACAGTAAGAAGGCTTCCTTTTTGGGTGCTAGTTCTTTCCGGTTGGGATTCCCCCCCCCCATTTTTTTCTTTTTTTCCCAGGTGGTCTTCTAGTCCTAGGCTTTGCTTTGCTCAGCCTAAAAAGCAATGACCAAGCTCTACTACCAGTGCTACATAGTTCTTCTGGATAACATAACTGATCTGATGTGGATTCTGTTGCGCCAAGTCTACTGCCATAAAGTTGATATTATAATTATGTCCCTCCCATGGTTTCCATCAGAATGCTCTATGTTAAATATATTGCAGCACATTCCTGACCCCTTTAGGCACAATGTGGAACAGCCTAAACAAGAGAGATTGCTGAATCTATACCTCATGCAAAAACTGTCAATGTTTTTTCCTGTATTGTAGGAAAAAAGGGCATGAATCTAAATGTGAATCCAATCGTAATAGAACCACTTATATTAGTCATAGACATGATCTTCCCAGTGGTGAGTTTTCCACTTCCGATTCACAGAGTAAGCCTTTGTTCATGTTGTCATGTAGAATAGTCATAAACTTCCCAGGCAGTTTTGGCTCCTGGGCTGTTTAGAAGTGAAATAAAGACATAAGATGAGCGTAGAAAACCTATTGCAACTAGTCTTGTGCCAGACTTTGCATACAACACAGATCGTCATCTGCATGTCCTTGTTCAGACTAAACTTGTGGAGTTTCATATATGATTAAGTAGTACCAATATCGGTATGTGTGCAGCCAAAGGTCTGTCTGTACGTACAGTTTGTACAGAACAAGACTGAATGAGCACAGGGAAGGTGTAGGGTTACCCCACCACTATCCTACATCCCATGTCATCTGCTTAGTATCATTGTCCTAAGAGAGCTCAACATTCACTACAGTCTCAGCATGACCCAATATGATTTGCACCTGAATAACTTTTCACAAGTACTTTCTTATTCCTGAACTAGAAAATAAGTCTCATTGGTACATTATGTAATACAAAAGATACTACCCATGTACTACTCTGCTTACATATTACTATACATTAACATTAATTTGGCAAGGTAACATTACATACATCTTGTTTTCTTCATTAAAAATGGAAGAATATTTTTGCCTCCATTATGCAAATAGTTTTGTCTTGAACTACCACTGATATGTAGAGACGATGTGGGAAGAGAGAAGTAAGGTAAAATTTATTTTTTTACTTTTTGGGGATCTCCTATAACAACCACAGTTTACTCAGCTAATGCTTCAAGTACATCATCTGAGACATTGTTTGAAAGTGCAAGAACTATTGTCCTAGTAGCAGTAAAAAAATCTATAAATTTTTATATTCATTCTGAATCATCCGTGGGTAAGTGGCTAAAAGCAGGGTTGTTTATGTGAAGGAAAAGAATTGGATTTGGGTTTGAAAGTTTTGTGGCAAGTGTTAGTCTAATGGAATTTGAAGTGGAGAAGATATTGATCCCCCATAAAAGCAAACCTTAATCTTTCAGCTTGTGCAAAGTTGGAAAAAGTATTTTCCAAGGCCACTAAATTATAGTTTTGAAGATTTTCCAGAACCTCTGGTTTTTCCTAACTTCTCTGTACAAAGGAGGTCTGCTGTTAGTTTTAA
>NW_025335941.1:26607168-26615368 GCF_004798865.1 Varanus komodoensis
TGTTGTGTGAACCCAGCCACTAAACATATTTATGAAAGTTTTTATCATGTATTCTTGAAATCAGTGTCACTTTTAGTATATACTCTGTCCCTTCTCAGTTTAAAACAATAAAGAACACCCTTGCGTTAGGAAATACAGAACCAACTAGACTTGAAGCAGTTTCTCAGGTGGGGGCACTATGTCATGGGTTCTGTAAGATAAGGGCTGCAAACACAATCACTAGTCTTCTCCCTCTCTGTTATTCCATTTTGTAAGGATAACATGGGAAAACAGTGCAATGTGAGCTTTTCCAACTATGTTGCTACAGCACTTTTGCCCAATTTTTCTGTTCCTCTTTGCACTAGGAAAGCCTGATTCATGGGTTTAAAAGCAGTGCTTTAATTTGCCTATTGCTGAAAGACAATTTTTACAATAAATTGCTATGGGGGTTTTTTGCGGGGGGGGGGCGGGGGAGACTCCAGGAACATCCATTTTAAATCAAATATTTATCCTATGCACAATAAGTCTGAGATTTTGCATATGTGGCTACTGCCACAATACAATATTCAGTTCAAGTATGCAATTATCGCACAATACTCTTTTAGAATATGTAGCCTCAAAATTTTCAATATTCCTCCCACAGGTTATGTAAAGTGGCTTTCATGGAAGTAGCTGCATCACTTCCTTTCAAAAAGAAAAGGGCAGGATGCAAGGGTAATGTAATAGTAATAATAGCATATAATAGTATAGTATAGACTAAATTCTTCCAGGTGAGTACTTGGAAATGTAGAGGTTGGATAACTGAAACAGTGCCAACAAAGACTTTTTCAAGGGTTTACACAATGATGCCAATCAAACCTTGATGCTTGATCCTTTTTATCCAATGGATTTCCTTTACACACACACACACACACACACACACACACACAATCTCTCTCTCTCTCCTATTGCCCCTAGCATAGAGAGGGGACCCCAGCTCTCTCACAATTGTCTGCTCAGCTAGATTCATCTGATTCTCCAGAAAAGACAGGGAGAAAGAGCTGGCTGGTTTCAGGATGAGGATGCTCAGACAGAACATGAGAACTGGCCCATTTGGAAAAGAAGGGAGGTCCTTTAATTCTGGTGAAGGAGCAGATTTGGAAGGAGTCCCATGACCCTGTCAGGACATGTCAGGCAAAGCAAGTGGACCAATTACAAATGTCCAGCATTCCTACTATTTAGCCCTCAAGCAGCAGGAGCCACCCTGAAGGTAGAGTCAGAACCCTTTCAGAAAGAGAGGGAAGGAGGTGGGTTTTGTAACTTGTTCAACTTTAAGAAAAGGATACCACTTCTAAAGTTTCATCTAAGTCTGCTGAAATGGAAGGGATGGAGAGAGAGACTTGACACCTAGGTAGTGCCATGGGATGCTGCGGACCTATGATCATGGATCTTCTGCCCCCACCCCACACACACACAAGTGGATGATTGATAGAGGAATGGAGAAAGCCAAGAAAGAACCAAAAGAATTTAAGAGAATATTATTCTATGGTGGCCTGGAAGGTCCTTGAGAGGTATCAGTAAGGCACCCCGAGTCTATTACAAGCTGTGAGATCAGTAACTCTCAGGAACTGATATCCAAGTGGCAAATGATATTCAAAGACACAGGAGAACAACACTCATAATTGCACTCCCTCTTTCCAATGGGGTAGAGGAACGCCATCTTAGAGGCTACTTTGTATACTTGTTCCCAGTCTAACACTTCATGTTATATTATTACCTGACCTGTCAAAATTCTACATTTGTAAGTATGAAAGGGGAAGATAACTCTACTTTATATGCAGCTGCCCTGGAAGATGGTTGAGAAGATGCAGCTGGTACAGAATGAGGCAGCTAGATTAATAACTGTGACCTGCAGGTTCAAACTGATAATATATGAATATTACATAATGTAATACTTGCACTGACTGCCTGTATGCTTCTGTTCCAAATTCAAGGTGCTGGTTTTAACCTATGAAACCTTATATGGCTTATGACCACGGTAATGGTTAGAGCACCTCTCCCAAACACAATTCACTTGGACACAACACTCAGCCTCTGGGCCCTTCCTTTGAGTGCAAATTCTGAAGGAATTGTGGAGCATGGCAACAACGGGGAGAGTTTCTACATTGTGGCCCCAGATCTACCTCAGCTGGCACTGAATCTGTAATCTTTTAGGTGCCAGGTTAAGGCATCTCTCTTCTCTAAGGCCTTTAAGGCCTTTTTGGCCACCCAGGGGCTTGAAGGGGATCACCAGGTTCTTTGCAGAGTTGTTCTTCTATTATCCTTTGCTGCAATCTTTTTATCACCTGTTTTAGCTGTTTTAAATGTTTTATTTTTTTCTGGTTTTATTATATTTCATTATATTTTATCATCTTTCCTATGGACTGTGTAACCCAGAGAGCTTCAGCTGTGGTGTGGTGTAGAAATAGCAACAACAATAGGAGGATTGTGTATACAGCATTGCATAAGTTGGGGAGAAGGCTTGAGGGGCAGCCCACTTTTCCTTCCAGGACTAGAAGAGTAAAGGGGAATATTCCTTTAAGACTTAACTTTTATATCTCATGAGGGAAATCACAAAACTTAAGTAGAATGAGAGCTGGCAAAGACATCGATGCCCAAAAAGAAGAAGAGAGAGACAGAGAGGAGGCAACTGATAATTTGGTGAAGAGGATGGAAAATGGCAGGGGCTATGGAAAGCATAGTCGAGGAAAGAAAGGATCAAGGGGTTACATGGAAAGCTTAGATGAAGATATGTGGCTAACCCAAGAGAAAAGAAAGAATAGAAGAAGATACAAGAGGAGGGAGAGAAGAGGAACAAAGTGATGCAGAGAGTGAACCTTGCATAAAGAAAGAGGAAAAATCTTGAATTTGCAAGAAGAGAAAGTGGAGAAATGGGCCTAAGGAAAGGATCTTATGTAGAGAAGAGAGGTTTGGGATTCCTGTAGCTGATGTACATCAGAGAGCTATTTAGCAATGTTGATAGCAAAGGAGGAAGAGTAGAGGGTAAAATTATAATGGATGAAGTCAGCCAGTTCTTTTGTTCTCTTCCAAAATCATTCAGCTCTTTGAAAAAAAGAGAAAAGAAAGAAAAGAAAAACAATATCAAATGGAGCAGTGAGCAGGGCTGGGAATGAAGGCAGTGAATAATTTGTTGGAAAAGTGAGCTAAAATGTGAAGACCTGAAGAGAAAGAAGAAACAAAAGTGCAAACTGTAGGATCTAATGAACAGGGAAAAGTTACAATAGAGAGCAAGGGGGAGAGGACAATACATATTTATCAATGAATTGGTGATCTCAGAAGGAAAAGGATGCAGAACATTTGGAAAGAATTTCTACGTCTATGGCATATAAAGAATATTTAGAGGCAAAACAGACAGTATTTTAAAACTATATGCAGCAGCTATAATCTGCATCTTAACCGCCACCCTGCTGCCAGTAAAGTATTAATTTAAGAGAGAGAGAGAGAGAGAGAGAGAGAGAGAGAGAGAGAGAGAGAGAGAGAGAGAGAGAGAGAGAGAGAGGTCTGATATGGATTTAAAGCCATGTCTGTTTTGGCTTCTACTGGACTTTGTGCATAATTTAGAAAATGTTGGATCCACACTTAATCTTGACTAATTTAAGTACCAATAATTTCAAAGGATTTACTCTAAGTATAGCTAAGCCTATCATTTATTTCTAAAATACAGTTGCTATATTAATATTTTAAATGATGGCAGTGTAATCATGTGGTACCTTAAAGACCAACATATTTATTATAGCAAATGCCTTTGTGGAGCAAGGTCCATTTCAGTAGATGCATTGATGTACAGAGAGAGAAAAGCTGGAAATGAGATTAGAAAGAAATTAAATAGGAACAACATGGGCAGTGTTTTATCCTTGCAATTTTCTAATTTCTGGGTTCATTCTAAGTGTTTTCTTTTTCATCTGCACAAGAAGCCAGTGCAGTCCCAGTGCATGAGCTACCCCAAAATATTTCTAATGGAAGATAATAAATAATATGGGAAAGTGAAGGGTGAACGAAATGATTAGAGAAATTAAAAGAAAGAGAAGCAGGAAGGAGAGGATAGGAAAATAAGAAAAGGGATAATGAAGAATCTTTGCAAAGAAAGGATGATTTTTTTTTTCTTCCAAAGTGATAATTGAGAACTGAGGCTCCAAAGCATAATTAATCCCCCCAACCCCACCCCCATTATAATTCTGGCAACTAGAATTTATTATTTGACAGGATGACCCACAAAATATATTTAAAGTTCTGTATGGCATAGTAGGCATTAAATATTCTACAGCTGTCACAGAACAGAGGGTCGCCACAAAATGGCAGCTCAAAAACTGTACAACAGCACAGTTGTGTACCCTTAACCTGAAAATCTGCAAGAACTTGGAAGCAACTGGTGTCACAGGAAGATCAGGTCTAGCTTTAATGCATGGTTCTAAATGTTCATGTTACATGCTAAATTATTTGGAAATAAACCCATCAGGAACTGGTGGAGTTCCTTTTAGAAATTAGGATCCTTACTTTAAAGAAAGTGTAGACTCTGAGTTAGGAGATGGTGGTGTGGGATCCCCTCTGTTAGAGGAGCAAAACAGATGGGCACACCTGCATGGTAACAAGAATCTTGTGTCTTGATGACAAGACACTCTGGAATTACATGAACATACATAAATGTATATATAAAATCTGCTCTTAATTGTGTCTGGAGTTTTGTGCTCTTCTGCCAAGCTTCGTCCAGCTGGACTAAGTGGAAACCTTTTCTCAGTCTGGAAGTGTGTCTGAGAGGTTGCATCCTGAAGAGCCTCCCATTGCAAATGCATGAATCAGGAATGAGACAATGCAGTACCACCTGGAACAATCCTCTCACAGTGAGAACTTTGAAGTGCTCCAACCCATGGAAACCACGCTTTCTCTATGGGAAAAGCAATATCCAACACCATGAAAAACTAGGACACAGTAGATGTCCTCCTCTTGCATACTTACAAGGATTCAAAAAACAGATTCAGACTGTATGCTCAGTTCCTGAAAGTGTAGGTATAGGTTAGAATCTGTTTTCCCCACAACAGTGGGGAATTGGTAACTAGGACTGAAATGGACTTTTGGTACTTGATTCCAAATACCATCAAAAATGCATGCAATACATTGTGGAAAGTGACAGAAACAGTTTCACCAGGAAATTGACTAGAGATACATTGGTACTGATCCTGAGGTATGATGGCACTATGGGCTGAACCAAATTGTTCAGATGTATGCCAGTTCTGGCTCATTTATGGCCCATTTTCTTGTATCATCTGAAGATTACAGAAATGTGAAAACACTCATTCCATACCTTCCAGTAGCTAAGCCTCCTCCTGCCAATGTTGAACATCTGACCAGCACAAGTGTCACACTGAAATCCATAACCAAGAAAAGGCTCTCTGCAGAGTAAGAAGATGAATATTTGTACATTTATCACAAGTTGTCACCTCAGTGAATGGGATCCCAGGGCATATGTGCTCCTGTGAATGACTGGCTGAAGGCACAAAACCGAAGACTCAGACAGCTAAAGCAAGACAGCAGACATGGGTTAAAGAAATTTTCTCAAAGGTCTTCAAGCACCACCACTTATCCCAAGCAGCTCTGGATAGTGACAATCTGATGAACTTTAAAAAGAAGATATGTTGATGCAATAGGTATAATGTGGGAAGAGGAATGGCACATAGCACAATAATGTAGTCATTTTCTTTGCATTTGTACTGCTTTGTATCGCTATGGATATCCACATATCCTGTTATATCCATGAGTTAATAAAATTCTGTTGACTAGTCAAGCACCTACTTTCCATGTTATGGAATCGGTACAGTGTTATGAAGATAGGAAGGAAACAGTAATCATCATAGAGTGCAAAGCTATTGCCATTGTAGCACAGGGTTGTAACCCTTCAAATTCAGAGGCTTATGAGAATCCAGTTAATGGTGTGAGGTGCAGTGGCAGCAAACACTACCACCAATGTGACTCCTGTCCTGCATTTAACCTAGATGGCTCCTATTGGCCACGCAGATTTAGATCTAATGTGAAGGCAGGAAGCTGGGGACAAGTTGGAGGCAGTGCAGTTCTGTGACCCATCTTCCTTCCTTTTCTCCCTTTCCTCAAACCAGGACCTAGCTATGACCTTGAGGAGGAGGTAGCCAGTGATGCTTTTTCCTTACCTGCTGTGAGAGGGCAAGAGAAGGACTTAGCTTTCTGAGTCTGAGCAGTGAGGTTGGGGTATCTTGGCACACATGCTCCATAAAAATTCTGTGGACTCTCAGATGTTGTTGAGAGACCAAGAACTGTGCCCAAAATGTTCTATTTCTTGAATATATGTTTTCTGTTTATTTTAAGATAAAATCAAAGTTTATCTTCCCAGCTGCACAAAGACTTAGTTTCCATTCCACAGTTCTTTCCCCACTACTGCATAAAATGTGTCCAACTGCACAAGAGAATATACCCTGGTTTGATGCCCATAACAATATTATCTCCTTGATGTTGACATTTCCTATTCCACTTTTCTCTTCCTACAGGCTGGAATAGCGCAGATATGTTCTGTGAGCTGAGAAAGAGTTCCTTATAGATCTACATCTATGTGTTGTTGTTGTTGTTGTTAGTTGCGAAGTCGTGTCCAGCCCATCGCGACCCATGGACAACATTCCTCCAGGCCTTCCTGTCCTCCACCATCTCCCGGAGTCCACCCAAGCTCACACCAACTGCTTCAGTGACTCCATCTAGCCACCTCATCCTCTGCCATCCCCTTCTTTTTTTGCCATCTATTGTTCCCAGCATTAGGCTCTTCTCCAGGAAATCCTTCCTTCTCATTAGGTGGCCAAAGTATTTGAGTTTCATCTTCAGTATCTGGCCTTCTAAAGAGCAGTCAGGGTTGATCTCCTCTGGGACTGACCGGTTTGATTGCTTTGTGGTCCAAGGGACTCACAGGAGTCTCCTCCAGCACCAGAATTCAAAGGCCTCAATCCTTTTGCACTCAGCCTTCCTTATGGTCCAGCTTTCACAACCATGCATTGCAACTGGGAAAACCATAGCCTTGACTATACGCACTTTTGTTGGCAGGGTGATGTCTCTGCTTTTTAGTATGCTGTCTAGATTTGCCATAGCTTTCCTCCCCAGGAGCAAGCGTCTTTTAATTTCTTGGCTGTAGTCCCCGTCTGCGGTGATCTTGGAGCCCAGGAAAATAAAATCTGTCACTACTTCCATTTCTTCCCGTCTATTTGCCAGGAAATGAGAGGACGAGATGCCATGATCTTAGTTTCCTTAATGTTGGGTTTCAAACCAACTTTTGTGCTCTCCTCCTTCACCCGCATCAAGAGGCTCTTTAGTTCCTCTTCACTTTCTGCCATGAGAGTTGTATTATCTGCATATCTGAGGTTGTTGATATTTCTCCCAGCAATCTTAATGCCAACTGGTGATTCATCTAGCCCTGCCTTTCTCATGATATGCTCTGCATATAAGTTAAATGGCAGGGCGACAGTATACAGCCTTGCCAAACTCTTTTCTCAATTTTGAACCAATCAGTGGTTCTATGCCCAGTTCTCACTGTTGTTCTTGACCTGCATATGGGTTTCTCAAGAGACAAATAAGATGGTCTGGTTCTCCCATCACTTTAAGAACTTGCCACAATTTGTTGTGATCCACACAATCAAAGGCTTTAGCATAATCAGTGAAGCAGAAGTAGATGTTTTTCTGGAACTCCCTGGCTTTCTCCATGATCCAGTGTATGTTGCCAATTTGATATCTCGTTCCTCTCCCTCTTCGAAATCCTGCCTGTACTTTTGGTAGTTCTCGGTCCACATACTGCTGCAGCCTAGCTTGTAGAATTTTGAGCATAACTTTGCTAGCATGTGAAATGAGTGCAACAGTGCGGTAGTTTGAACATTCTTTGGCATTGCCCTTTTTTGGGATGGGACTGTAAACTGACATTTTCCAATCCTGTGGCCACTGCTGAGTTTTCCAAATTTGCTGGCATATTGACTGCACTTTTACTACATATTGATGATGCACTTTTACTGCAACATCTTTTAGGATTTTGAATAGCTCAACTGGAATACTATCACCTCCATTAGCTTTGTTGTTGCTCAGACTTCCTAAGGCCCATTTGACTTCACATTCCAGGATGTCTGGCTTGAGGTCAGTGACCACCCCATCGTGGTTATCAGGGACGTTAAGCTCTTTCTTGTATAGT